>NC_034600.1:68771896-68806560 GCF_900095145.1 Mus pahari | reverse complement strand
ATATATATATATATATATATATATATATATATATATATATATATATGTGTGTGTGTGTGTGTGTGTGTGTGTGTGTGTATGTATATATATATATTTACAGGATTCAGAACAAAATAATATATGTGCACATTTAATCCATAGGTTATGTCCATTGATATTTTTGTAACTAATTTACCATTTTTTATAATTGAATAATTTTATTTTCCTTCTGACTCACATCACAGTTACTCATAGTTCTAATTTGGTTTATTATATAGTGTCCATCTTGTTTTGAGCACCATGTTTTTTCCGGCTTGTTTCTGAGAAGTGAACTACTTGACAAATTGGTATTACATATAGGTATATAGGTGTAAGTTAATATCATATGTGAAGGTCACATAGAATAATAATACAAGATAATGCAAATTTGGTTCACCAACTTTGAGAATTTGTACACAATATGTTCATTTTTAATTTCATTTTATTTTTACCTATTCCTCAATTAAAGTACATTTATATTTCTTTTATTTCCTAGGATTTTAGATCATAATCTTGCCCTTCAGGTGTCTTAGGGTAGTCAGGGCTTTATTTGGGAGGAAAACTGGGTTCTGATTGTACAAATAACATTGGCTTCTCTTGCTTATGTTCTCGTGCTTGCCTTTCACATCTGGTTATCTCTGGTACTAAGTAGGTTGGGTGTCTCAGATAGGTGCAGATCTCCTTAGATGCAGATGGAGCTGTGTGACCTGGGTTAGAGCAGGCTTCCTGTGCTGTTGGAAGTACTGTCTCTGATTAAAACAGGCCTGTTGTGCTCCTGGTTAGGTCAGAAAAACTGCAAAATAGGCAGTGGTGTGGGGTCAGGAAGCAGAGGCATGCTGGAGAGGTTGTAGAGAAAGAGGAATATAGCTTCATGGCTCATTGGAGTGCAAACTGGTACAACCCATCTGGAAATAACCAGAAAATTATTTCCTGACATTTTTTCAGAAAATTGGAAATAGTTCTACCTGAACACTCAACTATACTGCTCCTGGACATATACCCAAAAGATGTTCCATAAGGACATATGCTATACCACGCACATAGCAGCCTTTTTCATAATAACCAGAAACTGGAAACAACCCATGTGTCCCTCTACTGAAAAATGGATACAGAATATGTGGTTCATTTACACAATGGAATACTATGTGTTATATTCCATTCGGATTTCAAAAATGAGGATATCATAAATTTTCAAGTGAAATTGAATAGAGCTAGAGAATATCATGCTGAGTGAGGGAACCCAGACCCCAAATTTCATCTATGGTATATACTCACTGATACATGGATATTAGCCAAAAAGTACAGAATATCCTTGACTGGAAGAAGTGTACCAAAATAGGAGGCCCAAGTGAAGACGCTTCAATCTCAATTAAAAGAGGTAACAAAATAATCTTGGAAGGCAGAGGAAGGCACCTATATAGGTGAGGGGGGCAGGATCATATATGTTGGGGGAAGACAGAAGAAAAGCCTAGACAACCAGGAGAATGAATGAAAATATGCTGCTGCCAGGGTGGGGGTAATGGAACCCCTAGAAAGCCCTAGAGACCTGGGATGTGAGAAGTGCCCAGAAATCAATGTGAGTTACCTAAGATGGAATGCCAAACAGTGGGGAGATGAAAACTGAACAGTCTATCTCCAGTAGACAGACAGGGCCCCCAGTGGAGCAATGAGGACACCAACCCACCTTCAAAATTTCTGACCCAGACTTGTTCCTGTCTGAAAGAAATGTAGACACAAAAATGGAGCAGAGACTGAAGAAATGGCAGACCAGTGACTGTCCCAACTTGGGATCCATTCCATGGGAGAACCCTAAACCCTGAAACTATTACTGATGCTGTGTTGTGCTTGCAGACAGAAATTTAGAATGGTTGTCCTCTGAGAGGCTCTATCAGCAACTGACTGAGACAGATGTAGATACGTAGAGCCAGCCATTGGACTGAGGTCGGGGACTTCTAAGAGAGATGAGGGAAGGATTGAAGGAAATGAATTGGAGGGCCACCACATAGGAAGACCAACAGTGTCAACTAACCTGGATTCCTGGAAGCTCCCAGATACTAAGCTACCAATAAAAGAGTATATATGGTCTGGCTTAAGGACCCCAGCACATATTCAGCAGAAGAATACTCAACCTTTTCTTGGCCCATTAGGAGAGTTTGTGCCTAGTCCTGTAGAGAAGTGAAACCCTAGAGAAGGAGGATGCCCTGTGTTAGCACTAGGATACTCCAAGCCCCGCCTAACCATGTGACCCTTGACCTGCGTTGCCAGGACAACGACCTTCAATCCCACAATCCACTTGACTCAGTTCCTGCCCTCACTGGTGTGACATCATTTTCTGTNTAAAATAGGAAGCCAACCCCTCCTCTCTCTCTCTCTCCTCTTCTCTACCCTTCTACCCACTTCACTGCTCTGCTATTCCCGGATAATAAACCTCTCCCATGTGGAATACCTTGGCCTGGTCTGCTGCTTGGTTTATCCGCCCAAAATATAAAACCCTAGGTGGGCAGCCTCTCTGAGGTGAAGGAGGGCAGGAATGTGATGGAAAACTCTGGGAGAGGGAGCAGGGGAAGGGGAACATTTGTGATGGTGATGTAAATAAATAAAATAAAAATTAAAAGAGAATACCATAAATGGGGCATAGTCCATCCTAGAAGGAGCTTGGAAGACAGTGGTGCTGAGAAAAATTTGGATTATAGCAGACCAACTCAAGACATTTCTCATCAGAATAATATTTGCAACTGGGCTAAAAACCATTCTTGAAATATTTTAATAAAGTAGGTGGTCACTCTTTTTTCTTAGTTCTAAGACTTTGGTAGAGAGTTAAGTGAAGTGGTTTGGAGTTGGCAGGGGATATTTTAAGATCATCTAATATTTATTCTGGGGCATGGATATTAGCAATTACAAAAGGAAATTCCAAAAGAGATTCCAAAATGACAAAAGAGAAAAAAAAAATTCCAGGAAATTTAATGTTGGAGTCAAATATTTTTGTCCAAATAAATTAGGAATTATAGACTTCTAGAGACTGAACAAAAAGTTAAGCTTATTCAAATGAAACTCAGGAAGGAGGGAAGATCCACCACAAGCACAAACAAAACTTAAGAGTCAAGAAAGATGCAGGAGTAAAGTGGTTGTGACAGTTCTTAGTGGTTAAGGAAACGCACCGAGGTCAGACACTGGGAAGTATATGGAATTGTGGATGCCCGTGGTATGAAGCTGTGAAAGTGATCACCGGATGCATCCGAGACCCCAGGATAGTGGATGTTTCAGATTTATGTACTACCTACCAGAGAGAGCTGAAGATAGGATGAGGAAACAGCCTAAGAAAGGTAAGTGTTTTACAGACTTATGATACTCAAATAAATGCCTTTGGTATTGCAGTATGGCCACAAGTCTACGGAGGCAAGGGTGAGTCATGCTGTGGTTTGAATGAGAATGAATCCCATAGGCTTATATATGAGAATGTTTGATCCTTAGTTGGTGCAACTGTTTGGTAATGATTAGGAGGAATGTTCTTATTGGAGGAAGTGTGTCACTGCAGATGAACATAGAGTTTCAAGTCTGTCTGTCTGTCTGTCTGTCTGTCTGTCTGTCTGTCTGTCTGTCTGTCTGTCTGTCTCTCTCTCTCTCTCTCTCTCTCTCCTGTTTGTTGATAGGCATATGAGCTTTCACTTACTTCTCCAGCACCATGTGTGCCTGCCTGCTACCACTCTCCTAGAATGATAACCATGCCCTCACCCTCTAAGACTGTAAGTTACCAGAAAATTGTTTCTTCTATAATGTTTTGTTGGTCAAGGTGTCAAACTATCTGACAAGTACAGGTCTAACACCAAGTTCACTTTCTGCCATAACACGATGCATAGCATAGATTTATCTCTGCAGGGGATTTGCTAGCATTTCTATAGAAAGCTGAGTGAAGTTCTAAAGACTACCCCAGCTCTTTGCATGGTGTAACTATGCTCATAAGCCATGAAGAACAAATACAGACAATGTTAACATGAAAATAAAAGCATAGTTCAGAGTACAGTGAGATAACTGCTCCTACTGAAATTTCTACCTCAGTAACAGAGAATAAGCTTCCAGTGAGCTTTTATAAGTGCTGAAAATTTTTGTCTTTAGAATTATAATGCATAAAACATAAATCAAACTCCTGTGTCTATTTTCTTTTGAATTATTTAAATTATTCCTGTGTAAATATCAAATAAAATTTACTCATCTATGATATTCCAGAAAGGCATGTAGAGGTCGAGAGTGAAAAGGACCCTGTTAGCTTCATGGAAAACATGCACAGTGGAAAAAGAAACACTTATTTATATCTACAATGTTTTAAGCCAGAGGATTCCTTTAGCAAGATGTTTAATTGTAGTTTTAAGATGTCACCACCATAGCAACACACATAAAGTTTCTTCTATTATCTATAAAACGACGAATGTTCTTGAGAAATGAGTCCTAGGGATGACCACAGACAGAAGAGCAGAGCCTGCAGATCTCAACAGGGCTTTCTAACACTGAGCCTTTAAACACTGTGCCATGCTCTCTCACCTAAACAATACTTTACATCAGGATCTCAATTACTTGCAAAGCAATAAATTCACCAACAGGAAATTATGGTTACGTTCTCCATAATTAAGCTATACTTTCTACAGATCCTCTATTAATCAGGCCAGGCCTCATTTGCAGAGATAAAATATTTGGATGCCTTTACCGTACATGATTTTGTTTATAGCTTAAGATTCAATATATTAATTTCTTTTCTGCATTTTATTGCCATCTATAAATAAAGCCCTAAAGATCCAGAGGCAACAATAGCTAGAAATGTAGTTAATATTCTCCATATGGATGTCAACCCATTACTCTTCTTGTCAGCATTGGATTAAACACCAAAGAAATGCATTATTTATAGCCAAAGGGAAAATGCTGTATGGCTGAAACTTCTAGAAATGTTTCTATTAACCAGCTAGTTGTTCTGTAGGATAATATTGTGTTTAAACTCGACACCATCCCACCTCTCCTGACTTTCACATAAACATTTATCTTAAGATAATAAGGTCCCATAAATAAAAAAGCGGCTGTTTTTATCAAGGATTTTCTGTGCACTTTACAACATAGTGGTTGGCTTAACAAAGTGGGATTGGCATTCTCTCAAATGATATTCAACGAAAATCTTGTTTTACTGTCTTTTCAGTTATGTGTAATTTTTAGTCAAATCCACTTGATGTGTTTCTATTCAATCACATAAATTAGCAATAAATTCACTCCATACTAATCTTACCAATTAGTTCAAAATATATATGCCCCGAGTATTAGTGAAATAACTCCTATTTAATCAATGACACCTCAGATTGTCAGAATCAACTTCAATTATCATAAATTGGTCGTTTCATAATGTCCAAGGGCTTTCCTCATATTGAAACCCATATTGAAATTGTCAGTCATCAGTATTGTACACAGCTACAGAGCACCCCTCATTGGTGTATTGCAGATAAAATCTCATCCTCCTATGGTCATCAGTTTTTCTTTCCTCCTCTTCCCTTTTGACATAAACTGAAAATATCTAAATTAACCTATCCTGAATTTTTTTTATTCATATCATTTCCTCCTCTCTTGATCAAAATTTGTATCTGTGCACCTCCACATGTATGTTTCTTTCCCAAAGCATGGCCTGAATACTCATTTCTACTTGCTACATATTTTGCTGGGTGCCAAGAGAAAAACGAATTTAAAAATACAAAAAAACCTTGTCACATAGGGCTGAAAAAACATTGTGAATAATCAGGGCAAACACACAAAAGATTACCTTACTTCTTCATCTAGTTAAGTTGAGAACTGAAAATTTTTTATATGAACACAAAAGAGTCAGATATGATTAAACCAAAGACATTTCTGTTTCTTGGATATGGAGTTCTGCTTTCACTCTCCTAACCAGTATTTCTTCTGAGATTTGCTTTATCTGGTTTTTGTTTTTCATCATTGAAACATTCTTTGTTTTTTGAATATTATTGAATCTTTTTACAATCCAGATTTTCTGGTCCATGCTCTGCTCCACATCCTATTAACCCCACCACCATCTCCATGAGGATGTCCGACTCTCTCACTCCTCAAGGAACCCTCTCTCCACCCCACCAAACCTTCCCACTACCTGAGACATTCTTGTATTACTACCCAGTCTGGCGTCAAAAATCACTTTGTCAAATAAAGATGATGTTTCATGTCAAGTTGAGCTATCAGTTAAACATTTGATTATGTCCAAATAAGGTCATTTGTGTCTTATCTGGGTTTTCTATTGCTGTGACAAAACCCCATGAACACAAAGTAAGGTCTGGCTTACACTTTCATGTAGTCAATCACTGAATGAAGTCAGGACAAAATTCAAAAAGGACAGGAACCTGGAGGCAAGGCTGATGCAGAGGCCCTAGAAGGGTGCTGCTTACTGGCTTAGTATCCTTAGGAAGCTCAGCCTACTTTCTTATAGAACTCAGGGAGACACTACCAACAATGATTTGGGCCCTCCCCCATCAATCCCTAATTAAAGAAATGTTCTACGGGTTTGCCTGCAGAACAAACCTGTAGCACAGGCTTGTGGGATATTATGGAGGCATTTTCTTTACTGAGGTTCCCTCCACTGTGATTGCTTTAGCTTTTATAAACTATTCAGCACATTTTCTTCTTCTTCTTCTTCTTCTTCTTCCTCTTCTTCTTCTTCTTCTTCTTCTTCTTCTTCTTCTTCTTCTTCTTCTTCTTCTTCTTCTTCTTCTTCTTCCTCTTCTTCTTCTTCAGAGGAAGTAGAATTATAGCATAGATATATTATGTAAAAATAACTTTTCAATAAGAATTATGATTTTAGAAAACAAAGAAAGAAGAAAATGACTTTTGCAAGATATTACTTTGACAAATATTCTACTCACATTTTGCCTTGTCTTTTCCAATAAAGTGTCTTTCACAGGTGTGAAATTTGAGTCTATAAGTTTGTCATTCCTTCTCTCAAACATCATGTCTTTGGTATGTTGTTTTAAAGGTCATCACCAAAGACGATATGTAGACTCTGTACTCATATATGCTCTGAGTTGTACAACTTTGCCTTTTATCTTCAGGCCTGTCAATCACACTTTTTTGAGTTCTGGAAAGGTTTTGAAGTCAGCATCTTGATTCCTTTGGTGTTTCTCTGAATAATCAGTTCCTCGCGCTTCACTCTCGAGAAGATTATTTCTCTTCCTTGATTCCCCTATGTCTTCGTCACAATTCCCGTGACTGCACTTTAATCTTGGTATCAACATTCCTCACTCTGCTGTTGTTTTGTCAACAGATAGATATTTGTTCAGTAGATTTATGGTAATGCTGGAAATCGGGTTGTTCTCCCTCTGATTTTTGTTCACACTCAACACGGTGTTAGTTATTCTGAGTATCCAGCTTCTCCACGTAAGCTTTAGACAGTTTGTTGACCATCACGTGAGTGGACATGTATGTGTTTTTCATGAGTTCTAGATTGTAACTTAAGAAAAAGGGCCATCTACACAGCCATGATATGGAATATACAAGGTACTGTAAGACATGCAATTTACAGACACATTCCTCTACTCTCTGGTTGTCCTTGGCTTTACTAATGGTAGTACTGAACAAAAGAAAACAACACACACACACACACACACACACACACACACACACACACACAAGAGATCACAAAATCTCATTTCATAATATAATATTCATAATAGTCTTTTTTATGGTATTCATCAGAATACATTTTACTAATACTTAATCAGAAAGAACTGATAACGTTTTTCATAGTCATATAGTTTACTTCTTAATTTAGGTAAGCAGTCAATATATAATAGCTGTATGTCACAGTTCAGATGTATTTCGTTAGTTTGTGTGTATATATCTAGTCCATTCATTTTTGAGAAAAAAACACTATTTCAAATTGCTTGTCTGGGTATATTTGACATAAATTAATTATCATTCCCTATATAGGTTTGTTTCTAAGTATTTTCAAGAACCTTCGGTCTATGCTTATGACAATATCATATAATAACCACTTTCTCACAAATTTGTAATTTGGCATGAACAGAAATGCTGCAGTATTTTAAAATGGCTTGGCACATTCTGTCATTCTCATTTTCACAAAAGGACATGTATGATGCGAAGGGCATTTTGCCAAACCAATTTGCTTGCTTGGAGTGAATTGTGATTTTCGACACATTAAACTCATCAGTCCATGAACACAGGATAGTTTTTCTTATCAATTTCAATCATCTTCATTTCTTTGAATGTTATCTCAATATTTTGGGGATGTGTAACTCAGAATTTTTATTAAATTTGTATCAAGTATTATATCAGTGTAGTGTTATTGCAAATTGAATTTTTCTTAAAGACATGTTCTTAAATTTAAAAGTGTATTTATTGGCTATTGTTCCTATATGGAAGTATCATTTTACTATATATCAAAGGATATGATTCATTAATATTGAGTTGAACATATTTGTTTATATTCCATTTATAGACTCAATGCATTACATTGATTTGATTGTTAAAGTTATTTGCATCCAAATAATGAACATCACTAAGACATGGTCTGAAATTCTTTCTTCTTAGGAATCAGAATATTCATATACTTTTACTCCTGCAAGTACTAACATGTGTGAGAGCAGGTTTGAATCACAGTATGAGAATTTCTTGGTTAAACAGAGTTGACATATCGTACAGGAACACCTTTGTCATAAGATTTCAATTGGCAAATGGATGGAACTATTAAAAAAATCATCTTAAGTGAGGTATTTGAGACCCATAAAGAAAATCATTGTGTGTGCTTACTTATAAGTGAACATTAGTCATAAAGTGCAGAATAGCCATCCTACAAACTATATACCCAAAGTAGCTAAGTAACAAGGAGTGCCCAAGGTAGGATGTTTGAATCTCACTAAAATGGGGAAGGATGAGACATTGGGAGTAGATAGATGGAGGGAACTGGTATAGGACAGCAAAGGGATAGGAACAGGAGGAATGTAGTGAAGAGGAACAAAGGGAGAGAGTACTGGGAGAAATGGGAAGACAATGGAAACACCCAGGAATCTATGAGATTGACCCTAGCTAAGGGATATGGAGCGTGAACTGGCCATATCTTGTAACCAGGCAAGACTTCCAAAAGATGGATTTGGACAGCAATACAGACACAAATCTTAGACCCCTGATTTTTCTTGCTTAGAAGATGCGCAAGCATAAAAGATAGAACAGAATTTGAGGGATGTCCCAACAAATGACTGGCCCAACCAGCGACTCATGGCATGAGAGGGAGAGAAACCCTGACATCAGTAATGCTATTTTGCTATATTTGCAGGCAGGAGCAGAGCATAACTGTTCCTGGAATCTTCACCCAGCAACTGATTGAAACAGATGGAGAGACCCACAGCAAAGATATAAGTGGAGATTGGGGGATCCTGTGTGCAGGTCTCCTTTTACTTTATGAGGCTGTGGCCACCATCCTGAGAGAACAAAGGGATCAGAGGTGGAAAGCTGTGTTCAGATACCAGTGATTATGGATGGAATGATCTCCAGATACCACTCCAGCAAGATGAGTCTACTCTATTGTTTCAGGGATATTCTATATAATGGCTTTTTAGTGTTGTAAGTGGAAAGGGCTAATTGGTCATGGCATTTGATGAGCAGCAAGGGGTAATTATTTTTAATACAGCACCTAATTGTGAGTGGGAAGCCAGAATGGGATGTTTGTGCTGAGTTATACAGCCTTGTAGAGAGCTCTATACAAGGTCACATTTCAGACAAGGCCATCCCCCTGTGTTCAGGGATGCTTTCTTGACAAAGACATTCTCCAAATAGAGGCAGAGTTGGGGACATCCTGCTAAGAAAGCCATGAGATAATGGAGGACTGCTACCTTAACAGCAAGGTTTCCCAACCCCTGTAGAAGAAGGGAAGGAAAGATTGCAGGCACCAGAGGGGGTCAAGTAAACAATCAGAAACTAACCTTGGCCCCTAGGGGTTCATAGAGACTGAACTGCCACCAGAGTTGATGTGCATTTCTCTGATGACTAAGTATTTTAAACATTTCCCTAAGGTCTTCTAGGTCATTCAAAATTCCTATGTTGATAATTTTCTGTTTAAATCTGTACCCCATATTTTAATTGGATTATTTTGGATATTGCTGTGTACCTTCTTGAATTCTTTATAAATTTTGGATACTAGCCCTCTGATATAGGTTGAATGAAGATCTTTACCCAGTCTCTAGGCTGGCATTTTGTCCTATTGACAGTGTCCTTTGCCTTACAGATGATTTGCAGTTTCATGAGGTCCTATTTGTCAGTTGTTGATCTTAGATCCTGAGCCATTGGTGTTTTGTTCAGGAAATTGTCTCCTGTATCTATGAGTTCAAAACTATCTCCCTCTTGCTTTTCTAGTATATTTAGTATATTTTGCTTTGGTTGAGGTCTTTGATCCACTTGGACTTCAGTTTTGTGAAGGGTATTATATGTAGATCTATTTGCATACTGTAAGACTTTTTAGTCTCGAGAAGGCGATGCCGAAAAACCACGAATAAACCATCCTGATCTAAAAACACGAGGTAGTTTAATGGAGGAGCTCCAGGCCGGTGCATACCTCATGCAGGAGGTAGAGGCACCAACCATGTGGCTGGAAAGCTAGGGGTTTTTATAGGGGGAGGGGAGGGGCTAGCAAGAGTTGGTGCAGTTACACACTATTGGCTCAGCAGAATGATTACAGGTTAGCAAGTTAGGATTACAGGATGAGGGGTGGGTCAGCGGAACATCTGGTTACTGTGTAATGGCGGGCCTGCTCGAACTTGCCCGGGCCTGCTAGGTTCCTAGCCTCAGGCTTCTAAGTTCACAAAACAACTCTCTGGACATAAGTTACATGAATCCCAGGCCTTAAATTTCATTTTAAATTTCATTTCCCTACACATACTTCTATATGTAGACATCCAGTTAGATTAAGCACCCTGCATTGAAGATGTTTCTCTATTCCATTGTATGGTTTTGACTTCTTTATCAAAAGTTCAGTGTCCATAGTTATTTGTGTTTATTCCTCACTCTTTGATTTGATTCCATTAACCAACATATGTTTCTGTACCAATACCATGAAGTGTTTATCACTATTGCCCTGTAGTACTATTTGAAGTCATAGATGGTTATTCTTTCAGAAGTTCTTTTATTGTTCAGGATTGTGTGGGCTATTCTGTTTTTTGGCTTTTGGGTTTTTGTTGTTTTTTTCTTTTTTCATATGAAGTTGAGTATTGTTCTTTCAAGGTCTATAAAAGTCATGTTTGAATTTTGATGAGTATTACAATGAATCTGTAGATTACTTAAGTAAAGAGACCATTTTCACAATGTTAATCCTAGCTAGCAATGGGCATAGGAGATCTTTCTATCTTCTGATATCATCTTAAATTTCTTTCTTCAGAGACTTAATGTTCTTGTCATATACATTTGCTAGATTAACATCTGCAAATAGTGAAACATTGAATTCTTCCTTCCTAAATTGTATCCCCTTGAAGTTTAGCTGTCTTATTGCTCTGGCTGGAATAAGTACTATATTGAAGAGATAGGGAGAGAGTTGGGCAGCATTTTCTTGTCCCTGATTTTAGTGTAATTGCTTTAAATTTCCCTCTATTTTAGATTGAAGTTGACTATTGGTTTGCTATATTTTGTTTTGATTATGTTTAGGTATGTGCTTGGAGTTCTAACCTTTCTAATATTTTTAACATGAAGGGGTTTTGGACTTGGTCAAAGGCTTTTCCAGCATCTCATGAGATGATCATTTGATTTCCATATTGATTACATTAATGGATTTTCAAATATTGAACGATTCCTACATCCCTGGAATGAAACCTACTTGATCATGATGGATTATGTCTTTGATGTGTTCTTGGGTAGTTTTGAGTATTTTTTTTTTTAATGTTTTACATCAGTGTTCCTAGTAGAAGTCAGTCTGAAGTTTTCTTTCTTTGTTGAGTCCTGAGTGGTTTAGGTATCAAGGTGACTTTTGTTTCTATTTGTTTCCTTTTGGCTCTGGCTAGGATTTCAAGTAGTATATTGAATAGGTAGGGAGAGAGTGGGCAGCCTTGTCTAGGCCCTGATTTTAGTGGGATTGCTTGAAGTTTCTCTCCATTTAGTTTGATGTTGGCTACTGGTTTGTGGTATATTGCTTTTATTATGTTTAGGTATAGGCTTTGAATTCCTGATCTTTCCAAGACTTTTATCATGAATGGGTGTTAGGTTTTGTCAAATGCTTTCTCAACATTAAATAAGATGATCATGTGTTTTTTGTCTGGGAGTCTGTTTATATAGTGGACTAGGTTGATAGATTTCTGTATATTGAACCATCCCTACATCCCTGTGAATAACTCTACTTGATCATGATGGATGAACATTTGATGTGTTCTTGGATTCAGTTTGTGAGAATTTTATTGAGTATTTTTGCATTGATATTCATAAGGGAAATTGGTCTGAAGTTCTCTTTCTTTGTTGTGTCTTTATGTGGTTTAGATATCAGAGTAATTGTGGCTTCATAGAATGAATTGGGTAGAGTACCTTCTATTTCTAGTTTGTGGAATAGTTTGAGGAGTTTTGTTATTAGGTCTTCTTTGTAGGTCTGACAGAACTGCACTAAAAACATCTGGTCCTGGAATTTTTTTTTTTTTTTTTTTTTTTTTTTTTTTGGTTTAATGCCATGGACGGGGGCTTATTGGGCCCTCCTCAGTCCCTCAATCCATGTGAATCAGAGTCTAAGACAGATGGGCATAGAGTTGGTGAGTGACAAACAGATACTACATGAGAGAGTGTGTTGGATCTGAGCATAATTTGTCAACTAGAACATCAAACTTTTTATACAGAAGAATAACAAGAAGCCAGGCTGTGAACACATCTGCTAAGTTACAGTAACACAAAACAAAAGGAATGTATAAATCAAAAGATGGTGGGGACCAGGCTGCTATTTACCACAAAGAAAGGAGCCAGGAGTAATGCTAGTCTATTGTTAAGCCCACCACCAGGGGTTCTTAGTAAATGCCTTATTATGCCATTCCTTTGTGCCTAGTGAAGAAACCTGTCTCAGGGGAATTCCCTAACTTTTTCATGGTTAACCTACTACCTATTATCTAGGGCATTTTGTATTCCTTTGTTTGGGTGAGACTCTGCTACTGTCCTAAGTAATCACTATGCAGACTAGCTAGCCATGAGCTACTCTAGCTCCTTTCTTTGTAATGCCTAATTAGTTTCGGTCTCTACTAGAAGTAAATTTGAATGTTACTGAATAGGTAACCTTCTCACTGAATTCCTACTGAATTCCAAGGTCTTAGGCTTCAAGGATTTTCTAGTATGTTGGAACATTGTTGGAGGCTCACCTACATCAGAATTTAATCTTTAAAGGCACTTATAAGAAAACAATACTTAAAGGGAGCATACACCATACTAACGTGGGGACAGAGTTTGACTATACAGGCTATGAGAATGCCAAGGTTCCAAGAGGCTGAGTTTCCTTGAAACTCTTTGCTTCGTGACTGCCTCCAGGCTTTTCAACCCTGACAGGCAGACTACACTGGAATGGGCATAGCAGTTGAAAGACTATTAATGTCTGTTTCTATTTATTTAGAGGATATGGGACTGTTTAGATCATTAATGTGATCCTGATTTAACTCTGGTACCTGGTGTCTGTCTAGAAAATTGTCCATTTCACCTAGGTTTTTCCAGTTGTTTTGAGTATAGGCTTATGTAGTAGGATCTGATGGATTTTGGGATTTCCTTAGATTCTGTTGTTATGTCTCCCTTTTCATTTCTGATTTTGTTAGTTAGGATGCTGTCCCTGTGCCCTCTAGTGAGTCTGGCTAAGGGTTTATCTATTTAGTTGATTTTCTCAAAGAACCAGCTCCTGATTTGGTTGATTCTTTGTATAGTTCTTTTTGTTTCCACTAGGTTGATTTAAGCCCTGGGTTTGATTGTTTCCTGCTGTCTACTCCTCTTGGGTGAATTTGCTTCCTTTTGTTCTAGAGCTTTTAGGTGTGCTGTCAAGCTGCTAGCATATACTCTCTCCAGTTTCTTTTTGTAGGCACTCGGAGCTATGAGTTTTCCTCATAGGACTGCTTTCATTGTGTCCCATAAGTTTGGGTATGCTGTGGCTTCATTTTCATTAAACTCTAAAAAGTCTTTAATTTCTTTCTTTATTTCTTCCATGATCAAGTTATCATTTGAGTAGAGTGATGTTCAGCTTCCATGTATATGTAGGCTTTCTATTATTTATGTTGTTATTGAAGATCAGCCTTAGTTCATGGTGATATGGTAAGATTCACCAGACTCTTTCAATATTTTTGTATCTGCTGAGGCCTGTTTTGTGACTGATTATATGGTCAATATTGGAGAAGTACCATGAGGTGCTGAGAAGATCCTTTTGTTTTAGGATAAAATGTTCTATAGTTATCTGTTAAACCCATTTGTTTCACAACCTCTGCTAGTTTCACTGTGTCTCTGTTTAGTTTCTTTTCAGATGATCTGTCCATTTATGAGTGGGGTGTTGAATTCTCCCACTATAATTGTGTGTGGTGCAATGTGTGCTTTTGGGTTTTAGCAAAGTTTCTTTAATGAATGTGAATGCCCTTGCATTTGGAGCATAGATATTCAGAATAGAGAGTTCTTGGTAGATTTTAACTTTGATGTGTATGAAGTGTCCCTCCTTTTCAAAAAAATAACTTTAAGTTGAAAGTTGATTTTATTCAATATTAGAATGGCTACTCCAGCTTGTTTCCTGGGAACATTTGCTTGGAAAATTGTTTTCCAGCCTTTTACTCTGAGGTAGTGTCTGTCTTTGTCCCTGAGGTGGGTTTCCTGTATGCAGCAAAATGGGTCCTGTTTACATATCCAGTCTGTTAGTATATGTGTTTATTGCAAAATTGAGTCCATTGATATTAAGATATATTAAAGAAAAGTAATTTTTGCTTCCTGTTATTTTTGTTGTTAGAGTTGGGATTCTGTTCATGTGACTATCTTCTTTTAGATTTATTGAAAGACTACTTTCTTGCTTTTTCTAGGTCATAATTTCCCTCCTTGTGTTTGAGTTTTCCCTTTATTATCCTTTTAAGGGCTGGATTTTTGGAAAGATACTGTGCAAATTTGGTTTTGTCATGGCATACTTTGATTTTTGCCTTCTATGGTAATTGAGAGTTTTGCTGGGTATAGTAGCCTGGGCTGTCATTTGTGTTCACTTAGGGTCTGCATAACATCTGCCCAGGATCATATCATATGTCAGGAGGAATTTCTTTTCTGGTCCAGTCTATTTGGAGTTCCATAGGCTTCTTNTATGTTTATGGGCATTTCTTTCTTTAGGTTATGGAAGTTTTCTTCTATAATTTTAAGATATTTACTGACCGTTTAAGTTGAAAATATTCAATCTCATCTCCACCTATTATCCTTAGGTTGGTTCTTCTCAATGTGTCCTGGATTTCCTGGGTGTTTTGAGTTAGAATCTTCTTGCATTTTGCATTTTCTTTGATTGTTGTCTCCATGTTTTCTCTGGAATCTTCTACACCTGAGATTCTCTCTTACATCTCTTGTATTCTGTTGGTGATGCTTGCATCTACGGCTCCTGATTTATTTCCTAAGTTTTCTATCTCCAGAGTTGTCTCCCTTTGTGATGTCTTTATTGTTTGTACTTCTGTTTTTAGTTCCTAAATGGTTTTGTTCAATTCCTTCACTTGTTTGGTTGTGTTTTTCTATAATTCTTTAAGGGATTTTTGTGTTTCCTCTTTAAGGGTTTCTACCTGTTTATCTATGTTTTCCTGCATTTCTTTAAGGGGATTAATAATGTCCTTCTTAAAATCCTCTACCTACATCATGGGACGTGATTTTAAATCCTAATTTCTCTTTTCCACTGTGATGGGGTAATTAGGACTCGCTGTGGTGGGAGTACTGGGTTCTGATGATGCCAAGTAGTCTTGGTTTATGTTGGTAAGAGTCTTGCATTTGCCTTTGCCATCTGGTAATGTCTGGTATTAGATGTTCTTGCTGTCTCTGGCTTGTTCCTCCTGTGAGAATGTAAGTCTCTGTTAGGACTCCTGGGAGACCAGCTCTCTCCTGGCAAGACCAGTGCACAGAGGGCTGTGGAAGAGCGCCACCTCCTAGGGGCAAATGTAGGCCCATAGGACCCTGTGCCAGCTGCTCTGCTCCTTCTACTGGTTGTGAGCTCCTGAGTGGACCTGCCTCAGAGAGTCACTGGGGAGAAAATTGCTTCTTTATCTTTATGGGTAATAGGGATGTTTAAATAGCTTTCCTGACCTTGATTTAACTTTAAAAATCATTTATTTTGTTAAGATTTTACAACTTTGTGGACAACTGGCTTTTGAAGGTATTGGGGAATGTTAACCTGAATGATCCTGGTCTAGTAGACCTCTTATGACTGTTCTTCAGCTGTGTGATTCTGGGTCAGTATGTCTATACTATTTCGTATCCCATATCTGTGTGGTTCAGAATCCACAGGTCCAGTGAAGGTTGGCAAAGAGCTGACACGAAGGTTGGCAAAGAGCTGGCACGAGAAAGGAGCTCTGTTGGGGATAACAGACTGCTCAGGACATCTTAGAGTGCCCCCAGAAGACTCAGTGAGTAGAGGATATAGATAGGGTAAGGGAAGCCAAAATGTATAATTTGGGCTCTGCAGGTCTGATAAAGGTGAACAGAAAGGGCCTAGTAGGCATAGAGAAGTTTGGGATGCCTGAGAGGACTCAGTGAGCTGAGGCAAAGTTCTAATACTTTATCAGATACAAAATTAAAACTTTGCCCACTATGCCCCATTAATTTTTGAATATTGGCTGGAATGATCGTATATTGATCTTTTGCATGTAGTCACAGCCACCGTGAGTTCTATTGTATAATAAAAGGCTGTTAGGTCTGAAAAACAATTTCCCAACAGTCTTTTGCAACTAATGTCTATTGTCTTTCATGATGAACTCTGAACTTTGGTTAAAAGGGTGAGGTTGGGAAAGTCTAGGAAGAAGTAGAGAGCATGGATTAAGGTATAGTTTTGCTCTTCATAATTTGAGTACAATTATAAAATAATAAAGTCCATTTTAAAACATCTTCCAACCTATTAAAATTAAAAGTATTACTAAAATTGCTTTAATTTGAAAACTAATTTGTCTAGTTCATAAGAAGTCAGAGTTATCAGTCCCTTTTCATTTATACTTGATGACATAGGATTAATGCATTTCTCTGTGACTCTCAGAGAAACCTCATCTGGCGATAGATTAATGTTAGGATGGTCACACACAATTAGGCAAGCTACAAAGTATGAAAGACTGAATCAGTCATACAGAAATGGAATGTCTGTAAGATAACTCTCATTAAGTCTCTGGTAACTATGTTGAAGAGGAATCAGAAAGATTGAAAGGGACAGATGTGGTAGCCGACTCTAAGACACAACTCCCAGACACAACCAGATTGACAACACTCATGTTCTTCCCTAGACTATGACAGCATGACAAAGACCTAGAGAAGTTCATGTCAGAATTTCCAAGCTCAGAGAAGTGGGCACAAATTCTGACTTCTGGCTAGAAAGTTACTTCCAATTGATACATGCTGGGAGAGTAAAATGCACTTCAATTGAGACACTCAGTGGCATAACTGTGCCTTGAAGTATGTTGATTCCATTTTCCCATAAGTTGTCATATTGATTTTCAAAGTGTCAGTATATGTTTGCATTCCCACCAGCAATGGAGGAGTGTTCCCCTTCCTCAATATTCTTACCAGCATGAGCTGTAAGCCATTCCAACACATGTATGATGGAATCACAGAGTCATTTTGATTTGCATTTCCCTGAGAACTAAGTATGTTTAACTTTTTTTTCAAGAGCTTCTCAGCCATTTGAGATGCCTCTGCTGATAATTCTTTGTTTAAATTTTCATCACATTTTTTACTAGATTACTTTATATGTTGAAGTCTATTTTCTATAGTTCTTTATATATTTTAGAAATTAGTCCTTGTCAGATATGCTGTTAAAGAAAATCTTTTCCCATACTGTAGACTGCCATTTTGTCCTATTGACTTACTTAGCTTTTCAGTTTCATGAGGTTGCATTAATTATTGATCATAGTTGCTGTACTATTGATGTTAAAGTGGTTTTTTGTGCCAATCAGTTCAAGGCTATCTCTGCTTTTGTTGCTATCTGGTTCAGTGTAACTGGTTTTATGTATTTATTTAAAATCATTTGTTTATTTATTCATTCAATTTACAACTCAATAATCAACTCAATATCAGCCCTTCCTCTCTTTCCAGTACTACCTCACACAAGCGCCCCCCCCCCCCATTTCTACCTTCTTTCCTCCTTTTAGATGGAAAAGACCCCATCTGGGCGTCCCACCTCCACTAACACAAAACACAAACACACACAAACACACACACACACACACACATACACACACTGGACTATTCCCTGTTAGACTGTACATCATCTTCCTCTGAGGCCAGATAAGGGGGTCCCTGTAGGGACACAGGATCCATGATGAACAGGCTCAGGGACAGTCTCTGTTCCAGTTGTTGGGAGACATACATTCTTCCATATACTGACCTCCAGTTAATTGGCACCATTTGTTAAAAATGCTATCTTTTTTCCCCACTGGATGGTGTTAGCTCCTTTGTCAAAGATCAAGTGACCATAGGTATGTGGGTTCATTTCTGAGTCTTCAATTCTATTCCATTGATCTACCCGCGTGCTACTGTACGAAAACCATGAAGTTTTTATCACAATTGCTCTGTGGTACAGCTTGAGGTCAGGAATGGTGATTCTCCCAGAAGTTCTTTTATTGTTGAGAATTGTTTAGCTGTCCTGGATTTTTTGTTATCACAAATAGTTTGAGAATTGCTTTTCTAACTCTGTGAAGATTGAGTTAGAAGTCTGAAGGGGCTTGCATTGAATCTGTAGATTGCTTTTAGCAAGATGGCCATTTTTACTACATTAGTCCTGACAATCCATGAGCATGGGAGATCTTTCCATCTTGTAAGGTATTAGATTTCTTTCTTCAGATACTTGAAGTTCTTGTTGTACAGATCTCTCACTTGTTTGGTTAGAGTCACCCGAAGATATTTTATATTATTTGTGACTATTGTGAAGGGTGTCATTTCCCTAAGTTCTTTCTTAGCCCCCCCCTTTTTTTTTTTTTTTTTTTTGGTTTTTCGAGACAGGGTTTCTCTGTGTAGCCCTGGCTGTCCTGGTACTCACTTGGTAGACCAGGCTGGCCTCGAACTCAGAAATCCGCCTGCCTCTGCCTCCTGAGTGCTGGGATTAAAGACCTGTGCTACCAGGCCCGGCTTCTTTCTTAGCCCCTTTAACCTTTGAGTATAGGAAGGCTACTGATTTGTTTGCATTAATTTTATATCCAGCCATTTTGCTGAAGTTGTTTATCAGCTGTAGGAGTTCTTTGGTGGAATTTTTGGAGTCACTTAAGTATACTAGCATATCATCTGCAAAGGTGATATTTTTACTTCTTCCTTTTCAATTTGAATCCCTTTGACCTCTTTGTTGTCTAATTGCTCTATCTAGCACTTCAAGTACCTTATTGAATAGATAGGAAGAGAGTGGGCAGCCTTGTCTAGTCCCTGATTTTAGTGGGATTGCTTCAAGTTTCTCTCCATTTTGTTTGATGTTGGCTACTGGCTTGCTGTATATTGCTTTTACTATGTATAGGTATGGGCCTTGAATTCCTTGTTTTGTTTTTCTTTCATTATTGTAGATCTGTAATAGAACTTAAAAAATAGGAATGGTGATACCTGTAGAATTTCTTCCACTGTACAAAATTGTTTTAGTTTGCCAGTTTCTGTTTTTGTTTTGGATTTTTATCATTTTTTAATGGCTGAGTAATATTCCATTGTATAAGTGTACCCCATTTTCTTTATCCATTCATCTTTTGACAGATATCTAAGTTGTTTCCAGTTTCTGGCTATTATGAATAGAGCAGCAATGAACATCGTTGAGCAAGAATCTCTGCAGTGTGATGAAGCATCCTTTGGGTATATGCTGGATGTTGAGGTAGATGGTTTCCATCTTCTTGAGGTACCACCACACTGATTTCCATAGTGGCTGTACAATTTTATAGTCATATCAGCAATAGGTGAGTGCTTCTTCCATTCCACATCCTTGCCAGCATGAGCTATCATTTATTTTATTGATTTTAGGAATTATGATTGGTGTAATCTTAAAGTAGTTTTGCCTTGCTAGTTTTTTGTTTGTTTGGTTGGTTGGTTGGTTTGGTTTTATTTGGTTTTTCTTTTTTCTTTTTTTTTTTGTTTTCATTGTTCTGTTTTCTCTTTTGTAATTTATTATTGTTTTTTTCCCATGTCTTAAAAAAATATGTTAGATTTTCAGGGGAATTGTATTGAATGCTTATTGGTAAAATAGCCATTTCCACTATGTTAATCCTACCAATCCATGAGCAGGAAGATCTTTCCATGTTCTGATATCTTCTTAAATTTCTTTCTTCAAAACATTGATGTTCTTGTCAAACATATCTTATCTTGCTTGGATAGAGCTACCTTAGGATATTTTATATAATTTTTTGCTATTATGCAGGGCATTGTTTCCCTGACTTCGTTCTCAGACCATTTATTTATTTATTTATTTATTTGTTTATTTATTTATTTAATCTTGCATTCAGTTACTTTGCTGAAGGTGTTTGCCAATGGTATAGGTTATCTGGTATGATTTTGGGGTGTACTTTGTATACTGCCATAACATCTGCATGAACCAGAGTTCAGATAGCCTGGGGACTTAGGGTGGAATTACCAAATATGACTGACAAAATATACATAAAATTCCCAATGATATGATGTGGGGCAATGGGCTACACACAGACAACCTGGTTTCCAATCAAGCATAGGTCTTGAACCCCGGGGGGTTTCAATGGGTGGTGATTGCCACCTACATGGGACTGAAGATGTTTGATCATGTCTCCTGAATCCCTGGCTCCTATCGAAGTTACTGCCCCCACAGTCCCCATAGGAGAGGTGTGTGGCTATCAGTCATTTAGTAGCAGCACCAAGCAGTCCCACATGCAAATGAGGTTTCCTCCAAACTCTCAGTCCAAGCCAATGAGAGGTACCTGGTCCAAGCCAATGAGAGGTACCTGCTCTCAAACCCTGAATCACCCCCAAAACTGTATATAAATCCTATCCAGGGAATTAAAGGAGTCCAAGAACTACACATGGGAAGAGATCTTCTCTCCCGAAGAGCCACCTGAGGTGCAACCCCACTCCTCACTCAATCGTTGTTTTCTCATCGGCCCAGCCTGACCGGACTCAGTGCAGAGAGGCTCTGAGTTACCAAGAGACCTGGAAGGCTTGGCAAAGACTTCATCTCCCTGCCCACACTCGCTTCCCTTCTCTGGAACCCCTCACACCAGACCTGACCAGCGATTCATGGCAAACCACTGGTACCCAGGCCCACAATATTCTCTATTAGTAGACAGGAGCCTAGCATAATAATCATCAGAGAGGCTCCACACAGCAGCTGATGGAAACAGATGCAGAGATCCACAGCCAAACATTAGGCAGACCTCAGTGAATCTTACATAAAGATAGGAAGGAAGGATTGTAGGAGCCAGAGCAGGTAAAAGACACTACAAGAAAATCCACAGAATCAACTAACCTGGGATCATCCGGCTCACAGAGACTGAACTGGCAATGAGGGAGACTACACCGATCTGACTTAGGCCTCTGCAAACATGCTGAGGTTGTGTGGCTTGTCTACTTGCAGAACTCCCAGTAGTGTGAATAGGGGTTGTCTCTGACTACTTTACCTGTTTGGGGAACATTTTTCTACGTTTTCCCCATGCAGCTTTAATATGAGGGAAGATGCCAATCTTATTGCAGCTTGACATGTTATGTTTCATTGATATCCATGGGAGGAAGATTAGATGGGCATAGAATTTGATAGGAGTGGGGGGAGCTGAAGTTGGAACATAATAAATGAGATAATGAATTTAAAAATTCTTGTGGTATTAGATTTTGAAAGAATATATATTAAGATAAATATGTCAGCAGTAAAGCTGACACCATTTATATCTTAATTTCTCTTTGTGCATATAAAATATACAGCTTTAGCTAGTCCTATAATATCTCTATGGTTTAGTTTCCTTTCTGCATTTGTCAACTATAATGATCTTTATATTAATGCACTACCAGAATGCTTATAGGTGAATATGAGGCAATCATATTCATTTATTTGCTTGAATATAATGATTAATCTGAGAATTTTTCTTAAGTAAAATTTAAGTCTTAATTAATTGTAGATAGCAATTAATTTTAAAAACCTAATATATATTATAACTTAATTTTTATTGTATGTATTAGTTATATTTATAGAATATGCTGGAAGAGAAAAGAAAAATTGTGGTTTTTGTGCTTCATTCATAAAATAAATTAATATTAATATTCACAATATTTAATTTTCAGTCTTATTGACTTATCTAAATTTGAATACTTAAATACCTTTTATTTGAGACACATACACACATACATATCATTTAAAACTTTACATATTTAAATACAATAGCATTTTCTAAGTGTGATTTTTGTAGTAAAAAACAAAATGAGAACAGAAGTTCCTTTCTTTATCCCACTTGACCACTTCCTCCTCTTTTTCCTCTACCTTGTCTTCCTTTTCCTCTTCCATACATTTTTTGGCACTATTTAGTTAATTTGTGCAGATACATACTATTTTTCAAGTAGAAGTTTTTATATGTTCATAAACTCAGATGATCTATATAAGTATAGAGGACCCTTTTGTTGTTGTTGTTGTTTTACTTATTTTAACTGAGCTATAAGACACACAAAACTTATATGGTGATTGTAATTATAACATTTATTTGCCAGATGTAATTACCATCTGTGAGGCTTACTGGTGAATAATCTTATCCTTTCTTGCACTTTCTGAACTCTGCCTGGCTGTTTCAACTTAGAATCAGATGTTGGGGCTCAAACTCCTCTGGAAGCTAACTGATGTAAACTGGCTTTTCTAGGTTTCTGACTGAATCGCTCTTCTTAGCCTCAAATTAATTCTGGCAATCTGTTCTAATCTTCTCTCTGCCCCATTTCTGTCTCTGGCTCTTTCTGTCTTCATCTGTGTGTAGCTTGTTTTCTCTGCAACCTGCTTCTTTAAGACTGTATCAATAAAACTGTATCTGAACCTCATGAAGGAAACTGCCACCAATTGAATTGCATGAACTCAACTCTACTGCACTGCCTCTCTATTGACTACACTTTCAAATACAACTGTTTCCTTTTAGAAACTAACCTGGCCTCAATTGTGAGGGATTTAACCAATGTTCTAAGAGCTTATCTCTAGTCAAGCAAGATCACACTGTAATCTGGGGTGTGTCTTGATTATCTTGGATCATATATTTGGATGTGTTCCCTTGCAAGAGAAGCCTTACTGATAAATTAAAATTCCTCTACTGGTGATTAGAATAATAGGTACAGACACACTTTATTTAATCTCTAAAGAATTTACACTTTATCATCATACTACGGAATTTTTCTAATGCTATTTTTCTAGCATGGACCCAAACAATTTACTAGTTACATTTTATTTTAAAATGAAACAACCTAAAATCAACTGAGAAAAGGAAATCTCAACTGAAGAATTGACTGTATCATACTTATTCATAGCCATGTCTATAGACATTGTTTTGACTAATAATTGATATGGGCAGACTCAATCAATCATGATTGGAGTCATTTCTATGTAGCTTGGCCTTGGCTGAAAATTTTTCATAGTTTTAAACTTAATGTAACACTCTTGGAATATTAACAATTTAGTAGTTCATTCCAGTATTATTTGATAAAATATTCTAAGTAAATTTGGCTCATACTATTTTCACAGAAGTTTTTCAAAATAATCAATTACGTCAATTGTCTATTTTAGAAATTACTAAATTATATATTGTTCAGAAGTAATTAATTTACAATCAAATATTTTACCTATAGAAGCATTGTATTATGTTATTATTGCATTATTTCTGCTTGTGGGTTTCATGGGCCTCACAGCAAGTGTCTCACATCATGAATGTAAAAGTAAAAGTACAACTTGCCAGAATAGGTTCTTTCACTCCTGCCTTCTATGATCCATAGCCTGAAATCAGATTGGCAGGCTGGGCAGCAACACTTGCTGGCAAAAACATGTTAATTGTATAAACAATATTGAAAAAAATAAATTAAAGAGGTCATTGTACTGGCTAGTTTTGTGTCAATTTGACACAGCTGGAGTTACCACAGAGAAAGGAGCTTCAGTTGGAGAAATGCCTCGATGAGATCCAGCTGTAAGGCATTTTCTCAATTAGTGATCAAGCGGGGAGGTCCTTGTGGGTAGTGCTATCTCTGGGCTGGTAGGCTGGGGTTCTATAAGAGAGCAGGCTGAGCAAGACAGAGGAGGCAAGCCAGTAAGGAACATCCCTCCATGGCTTCTGCATTAGCTCCTGCTTTCTGACCTGCTTGAGTTCCAATCCTGCATCCTTTGGTGATGAACAGCAGTATGGAAATGTAAGCCGAATAAACCCTTTCCTCCCCAACTGCTTTTTGGTCATGATGTTTATGCAGGAATAGAAACCCTGACTAAGACAGTCATGTATATAATCTTATAGTAATGAATATAAATATACACTAAAATATAGTTAATGAGAGTTCCTTTAAACAGAACAGAATAACATACTAAATGATTATCTTTTTTTTTTTTTCACTCTTTGGGTATAGAAAAATGAATGTAGGTAGGTTTTTGAGACAAAGGACAATAAAGTTTTGTTCAGTAGCACATCCTTGAACTAACTTATCAAGACTTTTTTAAACACCTTAAAGAATTCTACCCCATGGGATTCATTTTTGTCCTAATATGACTGTAACTAAATAAAATGGAGATTGTAGACAAATACTTCCAAGTACGAATTACATCCTAAGGGACTATTTTTCATTCATAATCACACTTGATTTATTTTATTCAAACAACAGACTTGAAGGAATATATCTTTCTCACACACATACACCGCCCTACACACACATACACACATATGCATATAGATATTTCAAATATCCATAAGATAATATATTTGTGACCTATTTGTGGAGTGTGGATAAGTTCATTTGTTTATAATTAAATAACACCTCTGGAAGAATATGCATCCAAAGAAATGTACCCTTGTTTATTGTCTATAACATTGAAGACTTTTGCAAAAACATCATAATATCTTATTATAATTAGACATGTAAAAGAAATATAAAAATTGTATTGTTTTCTGTTGATAATAAATAATAAGTGTGTGTATATTATTGCCTGATATTCTGTTATTTTAAGTATTTTTTACATATAGATGTTCTCTAGTTGGCATGTGGAAAATGATAAAAAGCTCTCATTTGTATTTCTGTGAATTTTAAACAAAAAAACGGAAAAATGAAATAAAGTATACATGACAGTTTAAATAAAAATGGTCCCAATACTATCATATATTTGAATATTTGGACCCAGTTGGTAGAACTATTTGGAAGAAGGACATAAAAACTTAGAAGGAGAATATCACTGAGTGTAAGCTTTGAGGTTTCAAAAGCCCACATCATCCAGTTTGCTCTCTCATCACTTCATGATTTTGTGTAAAGATGAAAGCTCTCAGTTACTACTTGAATGTCATTCCTACTTGCCTGCTACCATGCTTCCTGCTATTTTGGTCACAGATCTTAACTATCTGAAAATATAAGACCAGAGTAAACTTTTCTATAATTTGCCTTATTATGGTGTTTTATCAAAGCAGTAAATAAATAGATAAATAAATAAATAAATAAAATTTAAAAAGGAAAACAATCATAACTAAGAATAAACGCATGTTCGAATATGTGGTCACCAGTCAGTGATAATATTTGAGAAGGGATATTTGGCATGTTTTCTAAAAAAGATGCATCACTGGGAAAGGGTTTTGAATTCTCCAAGCCCATACCAATTAGCTCTGTAGGCCTTATGGTTGTGTTGCAAAATGTAAGCTCTCAGATGCTGCTTCAGTGTCATGCCTGTCTGCTGGCTTCCATGTTCCCTATTATAAAAATCATAGACCCTAGACCACTAAAAGTATAACACCCAAATAAGCTCCCTTTCCTTACATTACCTTGGTCATAGTGCTTTATTACAACAATAAAAAAAAGTATCTAACATACATAGTATGCTAAGTGTCAAGATTTCTATTATTGTTTCTGTCCACTGGAAAGTTCTTGGGGACTCTGGAGCCAAAAGTTGCAAATGAGGGATTGTGACAATAGATACTTTCATTTAATATGCAGAAACTGTTCTATGTTAGAAAAAGCTCATCTAAATAGGTAGGAATTAGTGTTGTGGATGCTAATGATTTATCTGAATATCCACGACTGTTTGGGAAAAAATGTGGTGCATGGTCACTTGAAGCTAAGGCCCAAGTCTGTTGTTTCACAGGCATAGCAGAGAAGACATTGCTGATAGAGAACTACAATGAGAACTGCAAATGCTGAGAGATTCTCTTCTTGTGTCAGGAATTAGAGTTGGGATGAAGCTGCTATCTTCTATGAGTGAGGAGTTTGTGATCTGAAATGATAGACTCTACTCATATAGCAATAATGCCAAGCTATCTTTTTGTTTATATATATATATATATATATATATATATATATATATATATATATACATATATACACATATATGTGTGTGTGTGTGTGTGTGTGGTATATGCATGCGTGTTTATGTGTGTTTATGTGTGTGTGTGTCAGAGAGAGAGAGAGAGAGAGAGAGAGAGAGAGAGAGAGAGAGAGAGAGAGAGAGAGAATTTTGTTAAGACAAAGTCTCTTTATTTAGTTTTGCTGGCTTGCTGGCTTGGAACTTTTTCTGTTTCCTAATCTGGGAATACAGGTGGGAAAATACACTATTCCTCTCTTCCTTCTAAACAGACACATGTGTTTCATAACACAATACAGCTTACATGTTCATGCCACAATTTCAATATGTATTAGCTTTATTAGCTGGAGATTGATATACAAAGACAAAGAATATCCTCTATATTATATAAAGAAAGCAGAGGTGATGGTTTAGCCACAGAAATACTTCTCAGGGTAAATAATGGGGATTTGCTTTTTGCTTAGTTTACTGCTTTTTAACCTTTGCTTCCCCTAGAATCAAAGCTATAATTAAATTTATGTCCATTATAAAGAATCAAATAAACTTTCTTCTTACACAAATGACCTTTGAGTAATTTGTTTAACCCAATTTACCTAATTATACAAAATTCAATGACTGTTATTAGATTTAAGTTTACTAATAAAATTACAAAACTTTGATAGTGATTTAATGATTACAGCTGAGAATGTTAGAAAATTGACAGTGTATCATCATGTTTAGAAAATTGTACCATATCCTAACTAATGGAATGCAGAGAGATAAATGCAAGCCATGACACTCTTTTTACAATTAAGACTAATAAGAAAGACATGAAATTACAGTTAATACTATTAAAAGCTAGTTTCATTAGAGGTAGAGAAAAAAAAAAAAGAACCACCTAGAGTGGCTTGGAGCAAAGGTTTCACTTAAAGGATGAAACAGTGCCTGGCACTGAGAGATTTTAAAGAATTTGTGCTTGGACCAATTTACCTTTTGTGTACTTCAAATAAATAGAAAGCTCTTCTTTTCTCATTTGTGATTTTAATGTGGAACTTATACTGTAAACATGGGTTATTAAATGACAATTACAGTAAAGAGGAAAGCATACACTGATTTCTTCTTGTTTATTCGTCAAGAAGACCACTGCTGTCTCATATTGATATTGTTTACTGACCATAACTCCATAAGACCTTATAAGTAAAGGTACCACAGAATTTGACTATAGTGTAGAGAAAAATATATTTCAAATCTGCCAAGAATACATTCTTTCAACTCGCTAGCTTTCATGGTACAGCAATATCCTATGAAGACCACTCAAAGAGAAAATAATCCAATCACATTGTCAGGCACTGCATCCTGCATGTTGCAGTTGTGACCTACCATACATCAGGTGGCTACTTTTACAACAATGACATGACACCTTAGAGAGTACCTTAGAATTTTCTGATTTGACTTGAGGTCTGCATAACAAGTGTGGCATTTTTGTCTGGAACTGTAATTCTGGTCAGTAGTCTATCCCTGGAGAGGTTATAGGTTCTGATTTTGAACCTCATATTGACATTTTACTAAATGGTCATAGTGTCCATTTACTTTCTAAATACGCATGTGCATAGATCTGTGTTCATTCTCAAGCTTTCTTGAGGAACATGTTTGGGGTAGTTGACACCAATCGATGGAAGGACACATAACTATGCAAAGTTCTAAGAAAAAGTGACTGAGTGTTTATCCCTAAGTAGAACATCAACATATATTAACTCTAAATACATGGAGGACATATTATAAAAGGTAGCAGATAAAATGTAAGATCTAAGAATGGTGAAGGAAGCTGGGAAATACTGCTTTGAAACATAGCATTTCCATAGCACTCATGACTTCAGAGTAGCTATGGTTACCTGTACAAGACCTCCTATGTGAGATCAGACCAGCCAATATCATGTTATAGAAGGGATGGTCATTCCCCAAGTGTCACTTCTTACTAAGCATGTATGCACAGTGGATCGTTTCTCTGTGTTTGTAAAAGTTTGTATGAATGGGAATTGGAGCATTGTTCCTTCCACCCATCAATCGTGCGTATGTATGTATGTATGTATGTATGTATGTATGTATGTATGTCTGGGATACTTAGAGTTTGCTTGTTGGAGCTTTGCTCTTACCATTTTATGTATGACTATGTAAATGTCTGTCTGTAGGTCTGTATGCATATATGTATATGTGTAGGTATGTATGTGTGTATGTATATTTGTGTATGTGTGTGTATTATGCATGCATGTATATTTGTGTGTATGAATTTATTGGACTCTGCCTTTGTTTCATCCATTCACTCTGTGTGTGTGTATGTGTGTGTGTGTGTGTGTGTGTGTGTGTGTGTGCATGTGTGTGTATGTGTGATTTTTCTCTCTTTCCTTTCCTTTCTAGCTGGCCTCAAGGAATTAATAGAGTTCATAATTTTCTGCTGGCCACAGAGGGTGCCAGTCCCAGTAAATTAAGCTTTGTTCCCTCAGAAAAAAAATGTCTGGTGAGCAGACCCCTGGCTGTCTTTGGCACAGCCCCTATAAGTATCTGGATGCACCCTGGTCAGCGACTTTAAGCACTGACCACCAAAGACTTCCTGCCTAAAGTTGTTCACCACACGAATACCAGAAATAGCCAGAGGCATTGGCAGCAAAAACTTCCAGGTATTAGTGAAAATTGAAGAAGACATTAGGAGATAGAACAATGTCCTATGCTCATTGATTAGTAGGATATTATAGCACAAATAGCAATTCTACTGAAAGCAATCTACACATTCAATGTAATTCCATTCAAAATCCCAACACAATTCTTTACAAGCCTTGAAAGACAATACTCAACTACAATGGAAAAACAAAATCCCCAGATTGCTAAAGCAATGATTTACAAAATAGAATGTCTAGAGATATTACCATTCCTGACTTAAAGCTGTACTACAAAACAATAGTAATAAAAGTTGCATGGTATTGGCATAAAAACTGACAGGACTTGATGTAATCAAATCAGAGGACAAGAAATGAATTGACCTACTTATGGACTCTAGATTTTGACAAAGAAGTCATAACCATACAATGGAAAAATAAAAGAAGCATCTTCAACAAATGGTGCTGGTCTAACTAGATGCATATAGAATAATGCAAATAAATCTATATCTGTCACTCTGCAAAATACTCAAGTTGAAATAGATCGAAGACCTCATCATATACCAGATACACTAAATCAGATAGATGAGAAAGTGGGGAATAGACTTGAATGAATA
The DNA here is from genome assembly GCF_900095145.1 of Mus pahari. Lineage (NCBI taxonomy): Eukaryota > Metazoa > Chordata > Mammalia > Rodentia > Muridae > Mus > Mus pahari. The sequence goes on along the minus strand of NC_034600.1, from coordinate 68,776,627 downwards.
GGTATAGGCTACAAATTCCTGAACAGAACACCAACAGCTTAGGCACTAAGATTAACAATTAGTATGACGTCATGAACCTGAAAACCTTCTGTAAGGCAAAGAACACCATCAATAGAACAAAATGACAGCCTATAGAGAGGGAAATGATTGTCACCAACACTATATCCAACAGAGGGTTAACATGCCCATCATGAATGGATGGAACTAGAAACAGTTATAAGAAGTAAGATAGGAACCTAAAATAATGTTTTCTGAGAGGCTTCACACCACAGATGATGGATACAGATACAGAGACCCACAGCCAAACATTAGGTGGTGCTCTAAAAATCTCTTAAAAGAGAAAGAGGAAATATTGAAAGAGCAGGAGAAGTAAAGGAACAACACAAAGAAGTACAAAATCAACTAACCTGGGCCCATGGGGCCCCACAGAGGTTGAACCACCAATCGTAGAGTATACATAGGACTAACTTAGGACCCTACGCATATGTAACAAATGTATAGCTTGGTCTTTATGCGTGTCCTCATAGGACTGGAGAAGATACTATCTCTGAATCTGTTTTCTGCCTTTGGATGCCTTTTCCATAAATGAGCTGCCTTGTCCAGGTTCAATAGGAAAAGATAGGCCTAGTACTAAGGCAGCTTGATATGCCAGGACAGCTTGTTATCCACAGGAGGCTTCCCCTTCTCCTAGGGGAAAGCCAGGAGAAATGGTGCACAGGGAGGTGAGAAGAAGGGACTCAGGGGAGAGGAGAGAGTGAAGCTAAGGAAGTAAACAGATAAATTAGGTTAAAAAAATGGCATTTTCAAGGAGGAGGTCAAGTGGAAATTGGATTTTGGATTAAGTATTCTAATATTTTATTGTAAACATTTATGAAATTTTCAACATATTCTAGAAATTTATAGCTCTAAAATATGAAAAATTAAATCACTATATATAGATAAGCATATGCATGTAGCATCCAGAAAACAAAACATCTTTCTGAATATCTTTCTAAAATAAAGTTAATCTTCAAAATTATAAATATAAAATAATATTGCAGTAGCTTAAAAGAGAAATCTAATATGTAAGAAAATATATTTTGAAAAAGTAATGTTCCTTCATTGAAGAATAAACTGAATTTTAGGGAATATTTGGAAAAAACATTATTCATCGCTCTAGGATATAGAATTTTATATTTCAACATGAGTTTCAAACTATGGCTTCAGGAATTGTTCTCTTTTATTATGTGTACCTCAATGATAAAAGTCATCTGAGATATGTAATGCATGTGCTTCTAATATGACTAAAGCTAAACTCCAGAATTTTTTCAAGCATTTACATTCACAAAGAATTTAATTATTTCACTTTACTGTCTTTTCCTCGACTTTTGATTAAGTCATTGGAGAACAGTTTGAAAAGGGCAAAAACTATAAAATACCAGGATGTGTGGGTGCACATATGTGTTTGTGTGTGTGTGTGTGTGTGTGTGTGTATCTGTATATGTGTGTACTTATTGTATGTGTGTATATATGTGCGTATATGTGAATATCTTTACAATTCACTAATGGCATACAAACAAATTCATATCCAAGTGTAGTAAACAAAAACCTTAGTCTACAAACTAAGCATAAATTCTCACTCATTGTAAGTTTCATATTCATCAGGGAAAATAACATAAATGGAAAAAAACAATTATGTGTGAAGACAAAAATATATCATATAAGACTGTTTGGATGTTAAAACAAACATTTTTAAAGCTGAAAGGTGATAAAAACTGTAAGTCAGAAGGTGCAAGAATCAACACAAAATCTATGTAAGAAGAAAGCTGCAACACCTAGCATTTAGTTGAAATGCGCATAGAAAAGTAGGGTTGGATGCTTTCTATGCGTAGCAAACAGCATAATGATCATGCTAGGACACTGTCAAAGCTAATCTCCCAGAAAGCTGGAATTTTAAAAACCTTGTGTTTCTTTCTTAAAGCACAGCAGTTTTCTAAGTTAATAAAATAATTGCACAAGGCACATTCTATCAACCGCAATTTCAGGAGAACACTCTGAGGATGCCTTTTAGAATAAATTTACTTTTAAATTGCATATTTCTAAAGTACAAGAAAGGTAAGTGGCAGGGATCTCTCTAAAAATAAGCCTGCAAATAAACTGTAGCAAACTTAAAAAGAATAACGTTAATAGTTCTTTTGACATCCAAAATAATTTCCCAGAAGTAGGATTTTTCATAGTCTTGAACACGAGTAAGCTAACAGGCCATAGACTGAATAAATTAAAAACTGCTCTTGTGACTACTAGAAAATATTGTCATTCAGCCTATGTTGACTCCATAAGTTTGTACCACTATGGGATAAGTAAAAAGAAATTTTCCTGAAAAAAAATGAAAAGAAATTGAACTGGGAAGTGGTGGTGTGCTGCTGCGACTACAATGTCATGAGACAGAGACAGGTGGATCTCTGTGAGTCTGAGGTTAGCCTAGAATACAGAGAGCTAATTTTAGGACAGCCAAAGCTACACAAAGAAACCCAATCTCGAAAAACAAAAATAAAGAACAGAAAGAGTGAAAGCAATAGATAGATAGATAGATAGATAGATAGATAGATAGATAGATAGATAGATAGATAGATAGATAATGTCTTACATAAACAGTGAAAGTGTATTTATTGGAGATTTTTCTATATATTTAGTTGAGAATATTTGTTTTCTTTTGTCTGGAAAAATTACACTAAATACTGCCATCACATACATCGATAGGCATATTCCAGTAGATAATTAAAATTTTAATAACAGTCCTATAACACTTAAATTAATATTCATTTCACATGAAATACTGTCTCAAAAGTGAGTTTTTCAGCAGAATAGAATAGTGTAAATGATGTTGGTAGATATTTACGCTCATTGCTTTTGGAAAGCAAACTACTATTTCTCTCCTACCCTATGTAACCTTTTCAGACATAGAAATCTTGAATCTCCTGTGTAAACCTTCTTAATTCTGAGGTCATATTCTCAATTTTATATCTTTATAAAATTTATATAAAGCCTCCTTGTTAATAAGGGATTGATGTCTGAAGTGGAAACTTAAGGGATAGAGGCAGTTTTCAGTGTAGATATGATTTGTGATATGTTATCCATGCTTAACAAATGCCCTACAAATATCGGTGTGATTATAGTTCTATGTGAACTTACTTGGTGTATAAAAAAAGGCACATGAAGTTGCAGTGGCTGTGGTTACAAATTCACTTAGTCATTTTATGCATATGAAAAAAATCCTTAAATAATAAATTTTAAATACTTTGAAGCAATTAAAAATAGAATTTCATATTTACTCTGTTACTAAACAGAATGGTGTATTCTTTACATGAGAAAATTTATAATTGTTAGTCTTTCATGCTAATACACCAGTGGTATATTGCAAGAAAATAATTTTGAAATATTGTGTGTTGTTTTTCAGTCATCTTTCTCATTCTGTTTTGAAAGTTGTTGTTGTTGTTGTTTCTTTAAAAATATATATTATCCAGGACTTGTAAGATTGCTTAGCAATAAAGTGCACTGATTCCTTTTCCAGGGATCTAGGTACAAATCCCAGTGTTTCATGTAACAGCTATCATCCACCTATAACACTAGTTCCAGTGGATACAATTCCCTATTCGGCTCTCCATGGGCACTAGGCATACACATGATATACAAGCAGGAAATTCTGCTATATAAATGCAATATATAAAGATGACATGTCTTTTAAAAAAGAATTGGTAGATAAAAGACCATGAAGCATGGTCAACTTTTTAAGAAAATATACAGTTGGTGAAATTTTCATTTCACGATATTTTCTTTAAACTGAGATGATGGAATTTTAATGTTTTTTCTTACTTGAGAGTTTTGTCCATTTATGTAATGACTTTTAGTAACTTCCCATCCACCATTAGCATCAGACATGTCTTTTATCTTCAGTGGTATACCCAGCCACTGAGAAGTTGACCATGCTGTAGTACATAACCTCCCAATTACAGCTGCCAAGGAAATGCAAATAAACTCTCTTGGTCACACACACAAAGTAAAAAATTCTCCTTGCAAGGCATTTATTGAGGTAGTTACCAGGTTTCTTATTTAGGGTTTCTAAAATTGTGAGTAAACACCATGACAGAGGCATTTCTTATTTTTTAAAACAGACAAAGAAAAAAATAAATAAATAACCATTTAATTGTGAAGAGCTTACATCTTTAGATATTTACTCCATTATCGTGTATGGTGGCAGGCAGGCAGATGTAGTGCTGGAGAAAAAAAATCAAGAGTTCTACAACTGGATCAGCAGGCAACAAGAAGAGAGAATGACACTAGGCCTGACTTGAACTTCTGAAATCTCAGAAACCATCCCTGGTGACACACTTCATCAACAAGAACATACCTACTCCAACAAGGCCACACTTCCTAATACTTTTACTTCCTATGAGCCTATCTGGGCCATTTTCATTCAAACCACCAATAATGTTTTGATCTGCAGTTACACGTGCTGTTGAATATCACAAGTTTCATTTATAATTTATACCAGTTAATGTCAAGTACAAGTTAAAAATGCTATCACAAATATCCTCCAACTTTTCTCTTCCTTCTAATATTTTATGTTTTAAAAAATAATATTTTATGTACTAAAAGAAATTGTTATTGTATGTTTATTGATAAACAAATACTATGTTTAATTTAGTACTATGTCTCTACTCCTTCGAGTTTTTTTTTTTTTTTTTTTTTTTT
>NC_034600.1:68762506-68771885 GCF_900095145.1 Mus pahari | reverse complement strand
CAAGGTGTTGGGTGCTGGATCAGCCTGCGGACAGCCGCCAGGCGAACACCCCTCCTGGGCAGGAGAGGCGCAGGACGATCGGGTCCAGCTGCGGGTCCCCTCTCCAGTCCGTCCTTCGAGTTTTTAAACAAACAAGGTAACAGTAAGAGAAAATACAGTTTCATTGGATAACTAATAGGTAAATAGTATTGTTTACAGTACATGGAATGTTTCACCTTTGTTTAAGAAAGCAATCTTGTGAATTCCACTTCTCTTATTTTTAATGTAAGTCTACAGTCATGAAGACCCAAGGGTAAATCTTAGGATAAAATAAATTTTTAGTTGTTGCGGGGAGCTTGATCCCATTGCAATTACACACATCGGCCTAGTTTTAACATGAATGTGAATGAGTAACCAAGAGTGCCTTGCAGATCTGTATTTACTTTGAAATGTTTAGGGCAGAAATGTTTTCCATGAGCTTCAACACAAAATCAAGAATTTCTCTGTCTTTCCTTTGTTCTCTTTTTCTTTTACTTTATTCATCAATTCATAATGTGATATTTCTCTGGAGTTTTGCTAAAATATTTGTTGTTGTCTTTCTCTAATTCCCTGGGTTTATGTGTAAGACATTTTTTGTAACAATTTTAACATAGTCTAGAATCTACTGATTAAGGCTTCTAGAAATATCCTTTAGAAACCGAATTGAGAAAGAACAGAACACTATCTCTATAATTCTAAATATTGTTTCTATTGACTTGTTAAAATGAGATGCCATGCAAGATAATACATGCAGACACAATACTTCCTTTTCTGAAGAACATCAATATGTTGGAATATAAAAACATTTCACTAGACATAAGACACATTTAAGTTTGAAACATCAATGTTACGTAAGTAAAGCCATCCGAGTGTACCCATATGTAAATTGATATCAGATAAGTCCAAGAAAAGTAAAATAAGTATATCTGAAACACTTGTATACTGGTTAATTTTTACCTGTTTTAGTTTTTGCTTACTTTTTATATAAGGACAATTTTTAAAATATTAATTCATTTTTATTATATGTGTGTGAGTCTTTTACCACCCATTCTTTGAAACATCAGAAAAGTGCATAACCCTGAGAGCTCGAGTTACTGAGGGTTGTTGGTTCTTGGTGCATGAAACTCAAAAAAGGTCCTCTGTAAGAATAGTAGGTGCTCTTTCATAATTACTGAGCTCTCTCTCCACCACCAAGGAGAAAGACAATTATTAAAAACAAAACTTGCAGACATATAATCAAGGTCAGGTACCAATAATAACTGTGAAATTGCCATGTATATTTTAACACATGTGGAAATAAAAATAAATAGCTAAAGATTGGATTATGAATGACCACTATGGTTGGTTTATTTTTCCCTTTCCTCATGTGTTTAGTATTTTCTTATACTTGGTTTAATTCGATGATTGATTACTGTGATACCTTTAGAGTAGATGAGATACTGAAAGCAGGCTTTGTTTTACTTCTTTCAAACATTTCATTTTCCTTTAATGTACTGTACTGCCTTGAGAAACCAGCAAGGAAGCCATCATCACATGGCAGCCATCAACTCTACAAATATTAGCATAAACAAGTCACTTTTTGATGTAGCATTCTAACTATTCCATAGTGCTGTAGTAGAAGGAGTGTTGATGAAAGCAATTACTAAAATATCTTCTGGTTTCTCTATGCTTAAAGGGTACATGCTACAATGAATACAAGTAATTGATTCTAAAAGGTCATTAATGGTTAAATAATTTCATTTCATGTCTGATCATTTCTTCTAAACTGACTACACAAGACTCCCAAATCTTCACTGGTTAAAATCAACTGCAGTTACATGTTCTGTAATATCATCTCTATTCTTCTGCTATAATTCTAAAGTTGTGACAACACTGTTTATGTGTTATTGTTTTATCCTTGTGATGGCATTTAAAAAGTGAAGTATATTCTCTTTAAAACCGGAAAATGTTGCTGACAATATAGCGTACCAAGTGTTAAATAAGAAAATAGGCACAGAAATGCCGAGACTTGCACCTGAGAACAGCCTTCCTACCTAACAAGATGTCCCTGTGGTTTTTTTTTTAATTTGAAGCCACGCCTTGGTAGGTGCTTGTGTCTTTTGGATTGGGACATTAAACTCCTTACTGTTGATTCTGTTATCGAAATTCTCTAAATGTCATGGTGGTTTTGATTTATGTACTCAAGATTCAGTGACTTCCATGTTGGGAAGGAAAGAAGATATGACTGGCATTTCAGGTTATTTGCTGCCAAGGAGACGAGGTTATCCACCCCTTTCCAGTTTCCATAACAGATGGTTTAGTTGGCCTCCGTCTGTTTGTTTTGTTTTGGTTTGGTTTGGTTTTTTTGTTTTTTTTTTCTATCAAAAGGGTGCTCGAGGCAATAAAAATATCCAAAAAAACTATCTTTACAAAATGTATATAACTCCAAAAATTAAGAATAAAAGACACAAAACAGAGGATTAATCATAGATTAATATATTTTATTTTTATTAGACTATTCCAGTGTTCTAATTTTTATAGACTATCTTACATACCATAATGAAACCTATTTTCTAAATATATCATTTTATGTTCTATCTAATATATGGTTTTAAAACCTCCCAAGTAGATTCCTGCAGAATCTATTTAGCTATTTGTGAAGGCTACAGTATATGTGTAATAATAGATGAAGTGAAGATTAACTAACTGAAACAGATATTTAAAATGAAATTGTAGCTTCATATCTAATAACAGAAGACAGTTAAATTCATTGAGTCCACATTTCTCACCAGGACTCTATAATATTTGTGACTGTAGTTTAGCTAAGTACAAAGCTACATCAGCTTTCAGAGTGACACCCTTGCAGAACTGGAAAATATTTTTTAAACTGTAATCACTCACATTCAAATACAGGGTTATCATTCTGACTCTTCATTTATTTTATTGATGCAAACATTTTCTAAATAGTTTGATGATGAATGAATAATAAGAATCCTCTAGTTCTAAGTAAAGAAACATTAGTTAATACTCCATTCATAGTCTTCATTTTGGGGGATTCAATGTGAAACTTCAAATAAATAAAATTATATAGTATATTAAATATATTACCTAATTAGCTTTTTATCTTCAAAGAGATAGCATATGTATGTCTTTGTTTTGATTTCTTTTACATTTAAACAGCAAGAGGAAAGTTAATAAGGTAGTTTATTAAACCTAGTTTACCACAGAGAAACCCTGTCTCGAAAACAACAACAACAACAACAACAACAACAACAACAAAAAAACAAAAAAACCTAGTTTACATTTTATAAGTTTGGTGTGAAGATTCTCTAATCTGATTGGAATGATAACTTTCCCTTTAGACAATTTGGCTGGCAGAAAAATAACTCGTGTTGCATACAGAAAAAATAGTAAATATCAATATTATTGTCCTTATAATTTTATGAGTAAAATGTTTAAACAATAGTACACACATTAAGTGCTAGTTTAAATACATAAATAAAATTAGTGAAATCACCGTATTTCAATAATGTGTTGACATGACATGTGCACAAAAATTTAGTAAATGACCAAAGTTACAAAGACATTCAAATAACTCTAAGTTAAATCATTCTTCTATGAAAGGTAGTAAATTATGCTTTGCAAATGCCAAGGAAAATAAGCTTGCTGTCCACTCATGAAAATAAATATTTTCAAGAGATTAATTTCTGTATAAGGGTAAGCAGTATGATGAGGAAGTAAAATAATATTCTGAGGGATAAAATTCCTGATATCTATGGAAAAATTCCATGTCAGAAGAAATACAATCCCCAAATAAACAAAGACCCAAATGAGTTAATTGGAAAATGGGAGAATCAGAAAAAGAAATAAAACAGGATATGGTCTGGATGCGGATTTCAGATGACTATGCATTGACAGGAAAGCTGGCCCAGCTCTGAAGTCAGTGCATTTCATGATAGGAAGAAGACAGTACAGTGACTTAGAGCAATGATCTGCTGTACTAAAAAATAAAGGAAGATGACAAGTAGGAAGGGAAGTCACGGAAGAGAGTAGGAGGTAGAAATAGGGGCTTCATAAAGGAGGTTCATGAAGGGTGATTGTGTAGACAGGACTAGGACAGATATCACATACATTTGAATTTGAAGCAGAAGTTGCAAAATTTCTTGGAGAAAATACACAATTCAAGAACTGACTTTAGCCATCTTACAGAAAAGTTGGTATTGGAGTTCGGCAAAGGAAATGGGAAGTATAGGGCTCAGATAGTTATCATGGACCTTGTGTGGTAAGCCTCAATTCAAATAATGGTAGTACCACTCCAAAATAAATTTGTGGCATAAAAGTTTTGAAAACATCATTTTCTGATGTCATTTGGATTGAAGCAAAAGATACCGTGATACTGTTTTATTATTTTAGATGAGAAATTATGTAAAAACAAGGCTAACAGGAGGTTCAATTTCTGGATAAAATATCTTGAGTTTGTGAGGAAGTAAAATAGAGATATTTTATGCATTTTGATGTCTATACAAAGGAAGAAATGTTTAGAAAAATATGCACAATAATTGCAAGTAACTTATTTATTTTAAATTGGCAATCATTGGCATATGTTTTTAAATTCATAGCTTTTAAAGTAATACCAAAAAATGAGTAGAGATAACAGTTGATATAGTAATTTTGAAGCCTATACCATACTCCTAAATATTCATTGGTGTACAATGTACTATAATAGAAAAAGCAACAAAGCAAATAATAAACAATGAATGAACAAACATGTAATGATTTACAATACATATATTAAGAATGAATTTATAAGAAATATAACTAAGCTTTATTGTGTTTCTGTAAATTACAATCAATTCTTCTTAAGAAGTATGATTTATTTTGAAAACTACACTAGGATTAAGCTTGTAGTTCATTTGGTAGCATGCTTGGACAGCATACCTGAAAACTTTGGTTCAATTTCCACCTCCCTAAAAGAGTATTCTGGCATTTTTCTGTAATTTCTACACACAGTAGAGGTATGAGGATCAGAAATTCAAAGTTCATTTCAGACACATAAAAAGTTGAAAGACTTCCTGGGCTACATAAGACTGTCATAAAATAAGAAAAAATATTCCATTAGCATGTGTTGTGAGTATGGAGACAAGCGATATGTAGACTACAGATTGATAGATAGACAGACAGTGAACAATAAACAGGTAGATAAATGATGATGGTGATGATGATGTTGATTGATAGAAGATAGACAGATAATTATGATGATAAAAAAAGAGATAATAGAAAAATGATAGATATATGATAGATGCATAGATATAATATAGATAGATGCTAGATAATAAAGATTGATAAATGATAAAAAATAGAATTTGATAGGTATGTGATACATGATGAGATGGTATATAGATTGTAGATACAGTACATAAAAATACATAGGTACATAGATAGATAATTAGATGCATAATAGAGTGACATTAAAGTCTCAATATATTTGAACTTAAGAAGTACTGGCAGTAGAGTTCCAGAGGAGGATTTTTCTTTTACTTCTACTTGTTACTCTTCGGTGAAGATTCTTGCAAAAATATATGTATTAGTCCGGAAGTTGTAGCGGGAACTAGATTCTACCACTGCATAAAACAAGAAAGTGGTGGCTTTAAGAATTCCTGTGAAGAACAGGCAATGTGAAGAACCACATGATGTGATGCTCAAATACAGTCTAAACATAGATTAAAGAAGTAACTATTGGGAGTGTAAAATGTAATCTAAGTGAAGTGTTTTGTGTGTATTGGTAAAGATATGTCACGTTTCCAGTATAGACCTTTACTCTAAGTTATTTTTTTAATCTGTGGAAGTATTATGTGAATTGTAAACTTAATATTACTGAAAAATGAATTAGGCATCTCTGACACACACCCCGACCTTTGTGTATCTGCGAAATGTTTGTGCCTCGATTAGGAGACATTTATTGTTTTATTAGCATATATTAATAAAGTTATGAATTATTACAATAATCCTTTTCTTGTAGTTTTCAATTGTTGAAAATGTTTTTGTAGGACATTTATGTGTAAATTACAGCGTCTGGAGTGAAGTGTATCAAGTGGTTAGATTATGAAGGTGGAGCACTCATTACTCAATGCTCTAAGGACAGAATGAAGAATTCTTTACTTGCTCTGTGAACACTGGGAAGGAAATTCTCTAAAGAACCAGAATGTGCATTCCAATCAGTCTTCTTTTGCTTTTGTCATGGACCTCCCAGCTTCATGAATTATGAAAATTAAATTTCTGATATGTATAATTATACAGATTATGTATTTTCATAACATTAGCCAGAAGAAAGTAACCCAATCTAAGATATAAGAAAAAGTTTCAACATCACTGTTGATGAATAATGTCAAATTAACAAGATATCTTGTCCTGTATTTCTTGGACTTGAATGAAATTAATCATGGAATACTGTATAATGGCTAGTCTATAAATAAACATGCCCATTAATTTCAATATATTCCACATCTCATGAATCACTAAGGTTGTGAGTACAATGCTTATTTTCAACAATCAGATCAAATCACAGATTGTTTATTCAAAATCCTCTGTTTTATTATGGAAGGTAAATACTTCACTCCACTCAGTACCACTTCTACACCCTCTTATAGAAAAATACTAAGTCCTACTTGGTAAGAAAAAGTGTCTTTTCCATCCGCATGCTGTTCTAAGAGATGAACATCTTCTATTCAGAAATTGAACTAGTATAAAGTTCCTTGTCCAATAAAAATTTCACTTTATAAAAAGCATCTTTGATTTATAACTATATGTCTCTTCATTATGCAAGTGATATTGCATAATAGACATAAGATAGACATATAAAAGTCCATTCTATGAGATGCAGAATTTGATCTGTTTTAAGCCACAGGTAATTAGGAAGATAAAAACAAAGATTTCAAAGGTCAAGGAAATCGCCATCTGCTTAACAACCTGACCATCTGTGAAAGATAATTCAAGGCCTGTGAAGAACAGGGAGGATTTTAAGTGTTACTCAGTATGATTCCATTCTCTGTCTGAACTCAAATACAAAGTACCATACATCTGAGCATTCATGTTTAAATTCACGTATATTTCCCTTGCTAATTATATGTAGTACCATGTTTTTCACAATTAAATTGCTTTAGGAAAGGTACAAAAGTTAAAAAAAAAATCATATTTCTGCTATTTCTTTATAAATAAAATAAATTTTGAATGTATATGGCATTTTGTTGGAGATGGACATTTACCAAGTGACAGGAATCACACAGTGATATTTTTAATGTATATAAATATAATTTCAATTTAATTTAGGGTGCCGGTGTGATTGCTTAGTCCTTAGGAGCACTGCTCTTCCAGTGATCCTGAATTCTATTCCCAGCAACCACAGAACTGCTCACAACCATCTGTACAAGAATCTGATGCTCTCTTCTGCTGTGTCTGAAGAGAGTGACTGACAGTGTACTCCTATGAATAAAACGAAGAAATGATTAAATCTTTAAAATTTATTTAATTTATATACAAAGTACAGTCATTTACCTAATTATCCAGATAAGAAAATTAAGGGTTCCACTCATTGAGTTTTTCACAGAAAGTAAGTTTTTAAATAACTTAATAAAATATGGATATAAATGTAATGGTTTGTGTCTTGTGCTTTTAGTTGTTGGGTTTTAATTACAAGTAATTTTGAAACAAATATGACATTTACAAGTCATCAACACAGTATATTCATCCACTGAATCTCACTATAATCACATCATTTGATGGTTTAATAAAAACACCTTCTCTCTATATTTTGCAAGTGTACTATCAGTCTGTATGACATTTATATTCTGCAACAATTATTTTTCTTACTTTTCTGGCCTAATTCTCTATTTATAGACCATTTCTCATTTGAAGGGTAGCTGCTGTTGCATTAAAATTAACTTCATGAATCTGTTTTACTATTGCTGTGAGCTGTAGGTGAATCTTCTCTCACACCAAGTCTCATCATCTGAAATTGTCCTTCAATAGCAAATATCTAGTGTAATTTCTGCCTTGCTTGCTCAGAGGGCATTGAGAATGGAGAAGTGAACCAAAAATGAAATTTACCTCATACATTTGTATTTTAAATGAGCAACATAAGAAAGCAGTTAATAATTTTGTTTAGAGAACAGGATCTTTAAAAGTTTAGGATTCATCATCCAAGAATAAGGAGGCAATTTATATTTTCTGGTAGGTCACATATTTTTCTCCTCTAAGTATCAATGCATGTATCAATATTTCCTTAAAAATAATTCTGTTATGCCTATTCAAAGTTTTGAATGATTTAAGTCACATTTTTAATAAGGTCTTATTTTCAGAGCTTTCTGATTTCCCGTCTGAAGTTGATCTTTTTATATATGACAGGTACATTTTTTAATTGAATCCTTTCATTCCCCACTTTTTTAGATCCACTTTTTCAATCAGGTCCTCCCTTTTTTTCCCTTGGTGACCTCTCAAGCAAGCTCAGCCATTTCCTGAAATTGCCTTTCGAGAAGACGATTATTCTGCTCTGTCCATCCATCCTGTGCCAATGACACTCTATCAACTACAATATTGCAATAGCAGGGTGTACCTTTTTCCTTTCAGAACTGACCTGGTTTCATGGCATTTCACATTCTTGTGAATTTGTTGATTCAGAAGGACATTACAATATGGAAACTGTACACTATATTGATTCTATTAATATGGGGAAAACTTCATTTCAAATAATTCCATCTACTATTCATAATGTTTATAATGTTGTTTATAATACATGTAAGTTGAAATAACAAGAAAATGTGCATAAGAGCAGCCATTTCATTCTTAATTTGTATTGTTTATGCTGAACTTGTAGAAATCGCTAAATGCTAATTTTGTAGGTAGATATTCAGTGTTCAAACATGATCATCTTAAGTGTAATAGATTTTATAATGATGACACATATCATTTTACCTGACAACAGTTCTATACACCTGCACAAAATTTGCAACCACCAATTTACTAATTCACTAATGTAGTTATGTTAATTAAATCATTTATTTATTAAGAGATATTTACAAAGAAAGTATTGTGGGTTCACGATTTTTATAAACACACTGTCAAGCATGATTCAGCCCTAATTTTTTACTGCTAAAGTATCTTATAATTATCATTTAATTAAAAATAAATTGTACAGAAACACACTAAAATGAAGGACAGACCTGTCAGTGAGCTCTTCCTTTTCTCTGTTTCAGGATTTAGATTCAAAGTAGATTCTATTTCAGATTTGAGTTTCAATCATCCAGATACCTTGGTGCTCTACAGTATTAAAGACGGAGGTTTCAACATGAACAGCATTCCAGACCCAGAGTTAGAATAAGAAAAAAAA
>NC_034600.1:68742127-68762451 GCF_900095145.1 Mus pahari | reverse complement strand
ATATATATATATATATATATATATATATATATATATATATATTGCTATATGACAGTAAAGTCCTTATAAAGAAAAGATGGTAAGGTAATAAAAGACACTTGTACTCTGTGTGTGGAAATCAGATATTTTTGAGAGTTCCTTCAGGAAGAAAATTAAATATGCTTAGAAATGCATAACAATATATTTGTCTATTTATATTATTATGAAAGCTTCATGAGGTAGAGGGAGAAGTATAAGTATACTGTAAATGACAGTCTCGACACTCTTAAGGAAAAAACTATCAACCGACAAAACACGTTTATGACCTAGAAATGACACTGCCACAAGTGATTAAGTCTTACAAGTGAGGCCAGCCCATGCCTGCAATCTGAAGCTAGTCTGAACATCAGATACCTTTTATGTGTGTAGAATAGACAGAAAAGTGATTGGTTCCCCTTATAGTAAACACAAGTTCATCATTTCAAGTATTTTTCCTCTTCCTAACTGATTCATATTTTATCTCTACCTGATAGAAATAAAACAACAACAACAACAACAACCAAAAGCCCGGGTAGGATACAGCATTTGTGCTAGAATTCATCAGTGAACGGAATGGTACAATACATCTTTCTACCTTTAATCTCTATTAAAAAACATCTCAAGAGATAAAAGTCAGAAATATTCTCAAAACACTTTAAGCAGAAGAAAGTACTCAATTAAGAATCATTCTTAGTATTAACTCAGGTGTTTAAAGCAAGATAATATATTTCTCTTAAGATTTACGAAATATCTTGGGAAATTTTGAATGAGCCAGGGAATGTGTTAGGAAATAGTGCCTAGGCCATGCCCCCAGATATTCCATTCTAATTGGTCTGTTACAGCAATGAGTATTGCATTTCAAAGGACTGCCAATGTGTTCCCCATGTACAGAGAGCATGGAACCACTGATCTAATATATCCCCCACTGCTCTGACTTAATTTGAGAAGTCATTAAATTCCTTGGGCCACCAGAGTCAGCTGTAGATTATCTCAACCCACATGCCTAATCTCTGATAATGAACAAGTAAAAGATTTATTTACCTTAGGATTCTAAATTTGAGATTCTTATTAGGATGGGGAGATGCTCAACTGCCCTGACATAACAGCAATCCAAAGATAATTTGAATTCCACCTTCGCTCAGGCATACTATCAGACATCCAGATACAATTTGATAACAAAAGCAAGAAGGAAGCCATTGATGACCTAAAAAGTCATTATCAGGAACAAGCCCTACTAGGGCACTTACTTCCTGATGAGTGTCATTACTTTCACATGTGGGGAAAATATATATATATATTTTAGGCCATCAGCCACAGCCACAGATTATTTCAACCTATGTGGCTAATCTCTGATAATAAATAGACAAAATGTAATGTAATGTGGCTTCAAATTCTGGGAAATGTAGAAGGAAAAGCAGTATATGTTGAGTTTGCTGATATGATGGCTAATGTTTGTTGTCAACTTGACAGAATCTAGAATTACCTGGAAGGTGAGCATTGTAGGGGATCAATTTAATTCAGTGAATTAAGGTATGTAGACCATTTGCTACCTAGGATCTTGGAAAGTCTAAGTGTAGACATAACTTTTAGCAGTACTATTCCCTTGCAATCCTCCTGGCTCCTAATTGTTGTGATATAAGCAGCTGCTTCCAGCTTTGCAGCCTTAACAATCCTACTGTGAGCACTGTAGCTGTGAGCTGAAATAAAGCCATCCTGCTAAATCCCGACTGGCATGATATACAAGGGACAGCATGACATGGTTTCTGCCCCTGGAGAAGAGCCAGCAGAGCATGGGGATCCATGAGTGTTGAAGGTTGCTAGGAATGAAGCTTGTTTGTATAAATAATAATGTACCTAATGTGGTTTATGTTCCTACTTCAGGAAATATTCTCTGGGCCAAGGTTATCAGGGAAAGTTCTCCAGTCAAGATTAATGACTCCGTGATAATTAGAGGCAACTGGAGCCAGGGAAAACAGGGTATACATAACGTCCTTAGCAAAATAGTAAATGCTATGACCTCAGGACAGCCCTTAGAGCTGTGGGAAAGAACTCTAAAAACACAAGTTCAAGAATATATAATTTCTCAACTATGTAAAGTATAAGGATACAATATGAACTATATGAGGGTTGGGGCCCAGGTAGGATGGGAACCGTGCTTTCATCATGAGATTCCACCCATCTGATTTATTGTCTGTGCTTGCAAAGGCAGGCAGATCTCTGAATTCATTTGCCATGTTAAAAACATGCATTTGCTGATGTTTTCTAAGAATGAAAGGGGCTGAGATCCTAAAATGCTGATTCATGACATATCAAAAGGGAACCTGGGGTGGAAGATTGAATTGATATGCAAATAAAAGAGGAGGCTTTAGTCTGTAAGAGATGAGCCATCCTGATAAGCTCTCTGGGGATCTGCAGAGAGAGAGAGAGACCTGTCTGAAATAGCAAACAGAGCTGTTAGCCTGTTCCCCACAACTGAATTGTTCTTTGTCAGCTCTGAAAGCCCTTTCCTCATGAGCCCTTCTCCAAGCCAAGGCTGATCCTTGGCACATCCCTCCTTGAGTTCCTTTTGTTCCAAAGCAAAACAAAAAGCAACCAACATAGCAGTGTAATGCAAGTTCATAGTAAATATAGAGGTGTACTTTTTAAAAAAAATAAGATGGTGATACAAGATGGTGATACAAAATATGGGCAATATAGCACTCTTAAATTTAATGCAAGCTATTAGCATGACTCTTATATGAGTACACTATAGCTGTCGTCAGACACACCAGAAGAGGGCATCAGATCCCATTACAGATGGTTGTGAGCCACCATGCAGTTGCTGGAATGTGAACTTAGGACCTCTGGAAGAGCAGTCCGTGCTTTTTAACACTAAGCCATCTCTCCAGCCCCTGTTAGCATGTCTCTTATTTCTGAATGTTTTCCACACAAGTGCCTGCAATGGAGGTCTTAATCCTCTTTAGAAACCACAATTAACATAAAAAAATAAAAAATGGTAAGAAACTAAAAAAGTGTATACTTTCTTTTCTCCAGTCATGTTTTAGTTAGTCATTACAGTCTTTGTCATTCTGCCACAACAAGCTAGGACCCAGCTCATCCTGTCTGTGAATTAACTACGAAGGGTTATGCACATGATACCAGAATGTTCTTCTATTTTAGATACTAATTTCTAGATATGGTCTTGCCATATTCCTTACAAGGCACAACCATGTCTACCTAGAGCCTACATGAATTTCAGCTATGATTATACTGTTTGGAAATAAAGGTTCTTCACATTTATAGTAATGGTTTCATTTAATACTGTATTTAACTCCAAGCTAGAGTGTTACGTTGCCTGTGCCTTGGACTGTGTGCCACCTGACCCTACCTGTCCTTGGGGGTAGGAAGTGAGGTGGCATGGAGTCAAAGAGGTAGACTCGGGGAGCAGATGAGAAATGTTGCAGCAAGCTCTCTGAACATTGCTGTGAGCTTCGTTCATACCCTCCACTAGCGTCCCATTGGTCCCAAGAAAACATCTCTTCTAAACAGTAGTTCCTGATTGGTTGACATTGTCTGCACCAGCTATCCTTGGTCTCTAAGGCAGTCCTCAGTTAGGTCTTCCTGAAGGAGATATTTTTACGGCTGTGCAGCCCCCAATGTTTATGTAGTGGTGGCCCCACCATTCCTGCGATAGTGGTATATAAGATTTCCAGGGAAAAGCATTATTGCTTATCACTAACTAAAAGAGTATCAGGAAGATATTTAATTGCTGATACAGAGGCACTTTTTTGTTTGTTTGTTTTTTGTTTTTTGTTTGTTTGTTTGCTTGTTTGTTTTTTCACCACTGCATATGAGAATTAGCCTGATACTCTACTGTATAAGGTGCAATTTTATATGTAATTCTTGTGGAATTATTCCTGGGAGGTATAAATTAATATTGACTCTCTGCAGACTACAGAAACAATTCTCCTTCAGTTTTGTGAGTCTATGTGACAATCATTTCACACGGGGCTATGGATGACTCAAAGACAAATTCATGAACACACAGTGGGTACTGCCTCATGCTGTCATCATCCACAAGAATGCAAATGTTCAGTGTGCACACAGCCCCACAGCACGGTCTCATCTCCCTCTGCAATCGTTTACTGGTTACATAAGCTCAGGAAAAACCCTCATGAGTCTTTAATTTTTTGAGATTTGTGACACTTGTAAAAATCATAAGCTTTCTGAGTTTCTTAAATTTCATTCCCTTTCTGAATTTTACAAGTCTCCTTCTGGGGTTACCTATCAATTCATAAGAAATAGCTATATAACCTTAATACACAAAGTCTTGCAAATGTAAAAGAATTAATTTTCTTTTATTAACTGTTTTTCTATTTAGGAAGTTAACATAGTAGTTTTTAGGAATATATATTTATGTTTATATATATACATACATTTAATTTGTTTGATTAGTATATTATAGTGTTCTCTCTCTCTCTCTCTCTCTCTATATATATATATATATATATATATATATATATATATGTAGAAATGTTCCACACTTACACAGACACACACACACAAATATCTGTAGAGTGCATGCTCATTTTGCTAATTGATATTGTAGTTGTCCTTGACTTATTTAGTTACAACTCAAGCCTTTTGAAATATCATATAGTTCTAAATTTTAGACTGAACTGAAGATATGCTACATATAGGCCAAATTCAAATATATAAACATTCTCCCTCAAAGCATCATGTCCGAGCATGTGATTTATTCCCAGTTATGAATAGCCAGTAGCAGGTGGGGATACCTGAAGCTTGCTTGATAGCCAGGATTACTTATTACCTGGCAATCACCAGACCAATGAGAATTCCTGTCAAAACAAAACAAAACAAAAAACAAACAAAACAAATTAAGTAGGAAGCTCCCAAGAAGTAAAGAGCTTGTCTGTGGTAGTCAGATGCATGCTCTTACATAAAACAGTATATCCAGCCCTAAAGCATATACATTTATTGTTTAGACTGTTCACTGTTTTGTAGTATTAGCCGTTTTATGATTTGAGCTCACATTATTACAGATTTGTACAAGAGTTTCTACTCCTGATACGTTTCAATATCTGTATGCCAATGTCATACTCTTTTTAACTTTTGACAATTTTTAGTATGTACTGCTTTATGGGAGTATACGACATTGACATCCAGCATTCCTTTTATTAAAGAATTTTATAATTTATATATGTTATATACACTTATGCTCTGACTTATATCCATGCCACATGAAGAAACCTGAGGAAATCTGGATTGAAATGCTACATAGCTATTGATCTGATTGATATCAGATTTACTAAAAGCAATCCAGAGACAACATTCCAAACATTTTACTAGTAACACTTAGCAATAAGTCAGTAATAGATTAAGCACTAGCTGAGGGAAAATATAACTTTATTTGTTCCATTAGCCATTTAACACTTAGTGTTCATAAAGGGAATTCTCCTTATGAGCTGATATATCAGAAAATTAATTATTAATAGCATTATTCGCCATTTGTGTTAATTGAAATTATTCAAGAGTGATCAAATGGGAAGGATGTTCATGGCAACACAGAAAGGAAGGTCAACTGTAGGACCCCCTCTTGGGGGGCCCCTCAGGTCATGGGAGTCAGGATATCCCAAGAAAACATGAGAGACCTTCTTGTTGCAAAAGCATGAGGCAGTTTAATGGCGGAGCTCCGGGCCTATGAGTACCTCATGCAGGAGGTAGAGGCATCAACCCCCAGGCTCGAAAGCTAGGGGTTTTTATAGGGTACGGGTTGGGGGGTTGGGGAGAATTGGCACGGTTACATGTGATTGGCTCATTTGAACATTAGCAAGGCGGTTACAAGTCAGCAGAATAGTACATGTTGGCTAGGCAATTTCAGGGGCCAGGGATTATCAGGAAGGACAATACATCTGAGTGATGTACAACTTTAGGCACTTTAAACTATGTCTTTACTAGGGGGGGTTGGGTTGGGGGAGGCGCTGTCCTGCCAGATGGCTATTGAGCCAGCCAATGCCAAGTTCCTGCACTCCTCAGATGGCTGTTGAGTCGGCCAGTATAGCCAAGGCCAGTTGACTTTAGTTTCAAGCGACCTGGGATTGCT
This sequence comes from Mus pahari, assembly GCF_900095145.1. Taxonomy (NCBI): domain Eukaryota; kingdom Metazoa; phylum Chordata; class Mammalia; order Rodentia; family Muridae; genus Mus; species Mus pahari. The sequence continues at coordinate 68,756,330 of NC_034600.1, read as the reverse complement.
TTTATTAAGGCAGTTTTTAACCTTAAGTTTTTACATTAAAAGAACCCTTTTATGTCTCACATTATTTGAACCTTGAATTTACACAATTTTATTTTAAAGTTACATGAATCCCAGGTTTTAAATTTCATTTCCCTTCACAACAAACATCCCTATTTTCACCTGAAATACCAGTCTTAGAGTGTTGTTATGTTTACTCATTCAGTTGTCAGTAAACCACTATACCCTTATCCAGGTAAAGCCCGGCATCTAATTTATGGACCCCACAATACAGAGTGCTTACTTCCATCCTCTTCAGTGTTTTTTCATGGTACAAAAGAGGTCAAGTACACTATATGACAAGCTCTATAGTTTCTTGAACAAATGAAAATAATCTTAGTAAGTATAGTACTGTTTATTACTATCTCTTTCACTGTAAGAACTTAACATAGATACAAAGTGCAAAGGGGCTGTTGTAGTCAACATGTGCATCAGTGTGTCTGATCCCCTTCCAAACAATTTCTAAAGCATATGACATGTAACGTTGTATGGTATAGCATGGTAGCTAAGAATGTGTATCCTTTAGCAAAGGCAAATCTAGTTCATAATGTTCTATATACAGTCCCGGTCTTCTTTATTAAGTAGTGAAATACGGAAGACAGATATTTATAACATTATTTATTTCAGGAGACAAATGATAAGGAAACTATCCAGTTTACAACTCTAAGAAGAAACAAAGAACTGAAATTCAAATCCATGTTCAGAACAGACCAGTATTTCTCTGTAACTTCTGGATTTAAAGTGTTGTATGGCATCCAACTATGCACATGTTCGCACAATCTATGACATGATGTCAAGAAAAAAAAAAATGCTTAAATAAAAGCACACCACAATCTGAGAAATTTGTGAATTCCTTACCTCACGTATATAAAGATATCTACTTTGTAGATGTATTTGACATTATACTGCTCAGCTGTTAGCTTTCCAGTCTGTATGATTCATTGTTCATCATTTTCAAACATTATTAACTTATTATCTTCCTGACCTCTTTAGGTTTTTTTTTGTGTGTGTGATAGTTGTCCAGGGCTTGCAGTTGGGTGATTCACATATCTCAATATGACTAAGGACATTTTCTAGGCCTAAAAAATAGAAAATAGTTTCCAGTTTCTTTGCTTTCCTCCTCCTCCTCCTCCTCCTCCTCCTCTTCTCCTCTTCTCCCTCCACCTCTGCCTCTGCCTCCACCTCCACCTCTGCCTCTGCCTTCTCTACATCCACTCCAGTAGTGACTTGCATGACAGGCCTAAAAGCCTGGAAGCACTCCTGAGGCAAAGAGTTTCACAGAAACTTAGCCTCCTGAAACCTTGGCATACCCATAGCATGTGTGCTCCAAACCAGTCCCCGCATTATTCTGGTGTATGGATCCATATGCTCTCTTTCAGTATTGTTTTATTTTAAGTGCCTTTAAGGATTGGTCTTGACATGTAGCTAAGCCTCCACCAGTGTTCTAATGTCCTAGAAAGACCTTGAAGCCAACCCTGAGCTTGGAATTCAGTAAGTAGGTTACTATTCAGTATCAAGAGACACTGAAACTAATCAGGCTTTACAATTTGAATAGAGGTAGAAAGCTCAGGGCTAGTCTACATAGTAATTACTTAGAACAATAGCCAAGTCCCACCCATACACAGGAATTTACAATGTCCTAGGAAAAGGGTGGGTTGTGGTTTTAGGAGGAACTGTGGTATTATTAATGAAAGGACTAGTAGAAGGGAATTCCCCTGATGCATGTTTTTCACTAGGCCCAGAGGAATATCATAATCAGGTATTCACAAAGGACCCCTGGTGGTGGGTTTAACGATAGACTAGCATTGCATCAGAGCATTCATCTGGCTCCTGTGTTTAGCTGATCTTAATTAAGGGTTGTTTTTCTTCTCAGTTGTAAACACGGCCTGGCTCCCCCTAACCTTTTCTGTATGCATTTTCTTTGTTTTATGTCTATGTACCTTGGCGGATGTATTCACCTAACGTTATTGTTTTTCCTCTGTATTAAAAGTCTGGTGCTTGCTTGGAAAAAAATACATTCAGGTACATACTCTCTCTGTATCTGTATTTGTTTGTCATCCAAGTCAACTCCTTGCTCGCCTGTAACCAGAACACTGAGTTTTCCTGCAGATCTAGGACTGGACTGAGGTCCATCTGCAGCACCTCTTCTTCTTTTACTTCTTCTTTTTCTTCTTCTTTTTCTTCTTCTTCTTTTTCTTCTTCTTTTTCTTCTTCTTTTTCTTCTTCTTTTTCTTCTTCTTCTTCTTCTTCTTCTTCTTCTTCTTCTTCTTCTTCTTCTTCTTCTTCTTCTTCTTCTTCTTCTTCTTCTTCTTCCTTCTCCTCCTCCTCCTCCTCCTTCTTCTTCTGTCGATATTTTAAAGATGATAGCTACTTCCCTTACCTATTGTGTATTGGCACTGCTGAGCTGACAAACCTCTTAAATCAGGCTCCAGTCAGATAGACTCAGATTCAAAGCATATGGACAGTGTAAACGCTCACCTTCTCAGCAATTGTCTTGAGAATCTATATAGTTTTTAGTTCTGTACTTCTTCCAAAGAAGGCCTGGTAGAAGATAGCATTTAGAAAAACTGAAATGCTTGGTCCAGTTGTTCCAAGAAATGCCTCATGAGAGATGGAAACCTCTTTCTGATAATGAAGTTTGGAGTTACTGAGTTACACATGCGAAGTTTGGAATTACTGAGTTACACACAGACTATATGGGTTTTCTTACTAGGAGAATGTGTTAAATTCACAGACACCTTACTTAAGGAACCTCTCAACTTAGCTCTTGATTCCTCTTAATGCAATTCTCTCCATGTACTGTTGTCATGTATCTTCAGTTATCAGAGAAGGAACTGGAGTCTCTTACTACATTCCCTTGCTCTATTTCATATTGCCACCATCCATCTCCCTTCTCCTTGTGCTTCATTTCACTTTTATATAATTCCATTTAAAAACAAAAAAAAAAATCCAATTTCTGGGCCTTATTTGATCCTGGCATATATTAGAAAGTCTCCCTTCATAAATTCCCACCTTTAATATTTGAATTCATAAAGATTAACTGTTATTCTCCTGGTATGATATCTCTCATTAATTTTATTTCCAATGAAATTCCATTGAACATCAAATAAGATTTCTTTTCATATTATTGTTCTTAATAATTTAATTTTGTTTTGAATTAATTACTATTGTTTACTTCATAAACTTTATTTTATTTTATCTTAATAATACATAAATAAATTACCCAATTTAAAATTATTGGTATCTTACAAGTACTAAAATGTTTATATGAAAATAAATGATGCATAGATATATGTGTTAGTATGTGTTAGTATATATACACATATGTATATATGTGTGTGTGTGTGTGTGTGTGTGTTAGTATGTATGTACATGTCTAGAAATTTGTAGGTGCATTGATATTCTAAGAATTTGTTACTGATAACAAGAGAAAAATTGTTTTCTGAATATATCACCATTTCTACTTTATAAAGGAGTTTCTATAAGGAAGTTAATATGTTAAAGTTATAACATTATATGGTTGTTTATTATAGAAATTTCTACAAAAAAGTCTAAAGAATGAAAATGTGATTCTGAACAAAAGATATTGTCATGTGAAATACTTCTCAATAATCTGTTATGAAAAGGTTACCCAGTTTTTTTTAATTACTGGTAAAAAAAAATTTTCTCCCTACAAAGGGATTGTCATTATGTATAAAAGGAAATATAATTTCTGCAGGTAAAAAGAATGCAGCAAATAAACAATACAGAGGACTACCCCTAACCTCTGTTGTTATCAACATTAAATAAGTCAGGAAAATGATATTGCCAAACATAAAAGTGAAGCAAAGATATGTAGTTAAAAGTTTATATATTAAGGGAACCAAAAAAAGGGAAGCTCTTGATTTTATATATATATATATATATATATATATATATATATATATATATATATATATAATTTGTGGATATTAGTATGAGATCCTACAAGAATGTTTTAGTCTATGGAAATAATATAAGGAAAGAATTTTATAGAATAGACTTTTAAATATTGTATTTTCTAAAAATAATATTGACAAGTTGAAAAATATTAGGCGTGAGTTTCTACAATATGTCATTTCCTAAACAGAATAAAGCAATCTCCAAACACTTTAGATAAATGCCTTTCATACAGAAAAGTTGTTTAAATATGTCATTTATCCATTAGTGCCTCAGAAAATACATCCCCATGAGCAGAATGCCTGCTGTCTGACACTCTGGTTTGTCTAAATACTCTCCACATAGGAGATGAACATAGATGTTCTACACATGCTGCACAGAGGTTAACTTCTGTCTCATATGGCCAAGGCACTGGGAAGGAAGTTTATACAATCAGAGTCGCTCTGCTGTTGGAAGGAGTGGAGTTTAGCTTCAAGCAGCCATACCTGGTGTCTCACAACTACCTGTAACTCTAGCTCCAGTGGGTCCTACACTCTATTTTGGCTTCTTTGGTAAACCACATATATATGTTTACGCACACACGTACACACACACACACACACACACACACACACGCACACACACGGGGAGAGAGAGAGAAAGAGAGAGAGAGAGAGAGAGAGAGAGAGAGAGAGAGAGAGAGAGAGAGAAAATTAATTAATTTTAAAAATTATATATGACTGATATAGCCTAAAATTACTCATAGAATTTAATGGTGACACAAAATTAATGTGTTAGTACTAAAATTAGCAATCTAATCCATAGCTAAATAAAAGGAAATAAATGTATGCCATAGTATTCAACTGAAAAAAGATAGATAAGGGTTGATTAATATACCAGCAGGTTATCTAGTGTAGAGGCTGGCTTAGCAACTTTTCTAATCACTGAGACACATAGCTAACCAAAGCAACTATGGTTTACTTTGGATGATAACTCAAAGGTACGTTCTGTCAGAGTGGGATGTCATGTCTGACATGAGCATGTGGTGCCTGGTCACATGACTTATACCGTCAGTCATGAATCGGGGACAGATGAATACTGTACTTTTTGTTTTTTATTTACTTCAGCACTGCAGCCCATGGGATGCTATGGTCCTCCCTAGTTGTAGTTGATCATTTGAATTCAGTTAATCTATCTAAAAAGTCTCATATTCAAGCTCAGAAGTTTGTATCTATGGTGGTGCTAGATGTTACACAACTGACAATATTAGCTATCATAGAAGTAAACACTTAATTGACTATGAATTAATAGAAATATGCATTCAAATGGCAGTAAGAATCAAATTGCAATTCCTGATAATGTCATCTATTTTTGACACGTTTTATATAACAACTCTACTGACATATATGATACTGACATATATGATAAATCATCACAGAGCTAATCATAGAAAAACAGCTGACCATTTCAAATGACAATCTCTTGGGCTCAAACTAAAAGAGATAATTCATTATTCTTGTTGAGTATTTGGTGAGAAATTATTACCTATAAGACATAATAATCATTTGAGACATTAATCATTGCGTTGGTGATGGAACAATAAATTTTGATTTTCAACTATACATGATTAAAAGTCAAAACAGGGCAAAAAATGGGTAATGTTTTTCAATATTTCTGTGAATGTGTTTTTATAGAGGTTTAGTTGAGGAACAAATTCCTACCCTCCATGTTGATTGTACCATCACCTGTCCTGTGGTCCAGTGCTTCTTAAGTAAATAAATAAATAAATAAATAAATAAATAAATGAATAAATAAGTGAAATGGGAAAGCCAGGAACGTACTAGCATTAAACTTTCACTGTGTCCCATTAACAGAGAAGTCAGCAATTTCCCTTGTTCACCCTACCTTCCATAGTTTCCTTGTTATTATGAACTTAAGCCTTCAATCACATCAGGCCTTTGATTGTCCAAGGTGATGGATGCAAGTCTATTTTTACTCTTCTATAGGTGGAGATCCAGTTTTTCCAGCACCACACATTAAATAAGCTTTCTTATTCTTGGGTTTCTTTCTACATCATCTGTTTTGTGCCAGTCCCATACTGCTTTTATAAAAATGATTCTACTCTATCTCCAATATGCATGAGTCTTGTTTCCAGCAATGTTCTTTTGCCCAATATGATTCTTGCTGTCCTGTGCCTTTCTGTTCCCATGTACAATTTAGAATAGATTTTTTTCTCATATTTCTGTGAAGAATGGGATGGGAATTTTGACTGGCCCTATACTGAACTTGTAAATGGCTATTGGTTGAATTGACATTTTCACAATCCATGTAAGATGGTTTTCCATTTCTAGTGTCTCTAACTCTTCAGAAGTTTAAATTTTTCATTACAAATGTCCTTTCCCCATTTAGTTGGGTTTATCCATAAATACTTTATCTAATCTGAGGTTATTATGTGTAGGCATATACCCATGATGTTTTTTTCCATATGATTGGTGTAACATTTAAAAGCATTGAGTGTTGAAAATGGGTTGCTCTGTTCTAATATGTTACTGGAATTACTTGTCTAGACTTTTGTTTTAGTGGCATTTTTGGAATCTCTTATGTACAATATTATCTGCAAGTAGGGATGATTATATTTTCTTTCTTCTATTACCATTTAATTTCCATCTTTTCCCTCTCTGTTGCACCTAGTGCTGCAGATACAATATTGAACAGGACTGGTGAGAATGTAGACCCCACATTTGAGTTGAATTCCATCAAGTTTTCTCCATTTCAGAAAATGTTGACTGTGGGTTCCTCATATATAACTTAATCATGTTGAGGTGTGTTATGTCTAGCTTTGCTCTCCCTAAGACTTTAATCATAAAGTCATGTTGAAATAAGTATCTTTGTCTGAATCTATGAATATGATCATGTGATTTTTTTTCATGAATTCCTCTTATGAGTTTTATTGAACTTATTTTTTGAATCATGTACTGCCTTTGTTAGAGTTTCTGTTGGTGTGATTAAATATCATGACCCAAAATGATTTGGGAAGAAGTAGGCTATGTACCTTAAGCTTCCATATCACAGTCGGTGATGAGAGAAAGACAGAGAATGGATTCTTTGAGGAAGTGAAGCAGAGGCCATGCAATAACACTGTTAACTCCCTTGCTTTCCAGGCTTGTTCAGGCTGCTTTCTCATACCATGGAAGATCACCATCCACGGATTTGCACCATTCAAAATGTACTGAGTGCTCACACATCAATCATCAATCAACACAATAAGCTACACATTTGCCTATAGTCTAGTCTTATGAAGACATATTCTCAATTAAGATTCCCTATTTTCAGATATGTTTAGGTTTGTGTCAAGTTGACTAAAACTACCACTTTAATTTTCCTCTTGTCAACTACACACACAACTATATAACAAATAAAGCTATAACCTTTCAGGTCTTAGGCATCCCTACAATCTCATATTAATCATTATTACAATAGTAAATTAGCTGAAAATTTTCAAAGCCTCCAAAATCTCTTTCAAAGTGTGTTATTTCTTTAAAATATTCAAAGTCACTCTAAACTCTCAAAGGCTTATGCCTGTGGACTCCTATAAAAACAAAATAAGTACATTTTCATCCCATGAGGAGATAACCAGATCATAATGAAAACCATATCAATTCAAAATCAAAGTTTAATTGTATGAAAGTTCAGTGTTTTAAGTGTGGGACCCATTGGCTACCTTCTTGGCTTTATAGGACATGGTTCATTTATCTGGCTTTGCATCTACAGCATGCAAAGCTTGTCATCTATACTCAGGACAGCTCCACTTTGCAACTCTCTTTGCTTGATTGGTTGGTTGGTTGTTGTTTTTGCTGTTGTTGTTTCTGAATTTACAAAATGTCACTGGTGTCTCCAATATTTTGGCTATCTGCACTAAAACTAGGATACACTTTTATTAATGGCTCTCTTTGTCTCTCTGCATGAACTATGGCTCTCCTTAAAGGTACCAAGCCTCAAATTCACTCTATGACCCTGAATTCATGTGTCTCCCAGTTCAACTGATATTGTACCTTTACACATCTTTTATCCTCTTTTGACACACACGCCCTGACAAACAGTGAAAAATGTCAACTGTTCTCCATGACTCTTTCGTATGGACTTGTTTTGTTGCTACTGTGTCTAACATGGACAGCAGTTTGGTGTTTAAGAGAAGAATGCATATCTAATTAGGACTAGAAGTTGCATATGGTTTAGGTGGAATCAGGTTTGCAGGCATTGGTGGGTGGGGAACTAGACTGGTGTGGTGAATCCACCTATTTGTCCTAACTTGTAGTATGGGGATAAACACAAAGGATAGGTGGGAAAAGAGGAGGATCACCAAGCTAGAATCTGGAGAAAGATGTGCAGTATCTGTCTGTGTAAAGTATAGATGGAAGGAATGAGGGTTGGGATTTCTAGAAGTATCATATATAAAAGAAAGGTTGTTACTTCAGGGAGCTAGCATATATTAGAAAAACATTTGCCCATATGATAATGGAGTACATTAGTATCAAACAGACATGTGACAGATGTGATTCAGGACATAGATACAGAAATCAGAAATCATAAAGCAAAAGTATACCTCGAAATTTGGAGTTAGCAAGAAAACATGTGTGGCTACATCCAGATGATTATAATCCAGATAATTATTTTACTGAAAAATAATTAACTTTTATCTCATCCACAGAATCACCAGTTTCTTATAAACATTTGCCATACCACTTTTATGTTAAAATAACTTCCTCTAGAACTTCTTGTTTGTTCCCATTTCACTTTTCAGATAATTTCTCCCATGGTAAATTTAGAGGTTTGTTCCATCCATTGTTCAAAATTTCCCACTGTACCAGAACCATATACAGAATAAAATTTACATACCTCCTTGTAATTTAAATCTCTCTGTCTCTGTCTGTCTCTCTGACTCTGTTTTTCTGTCTCTCTGTCTCTCTGTCTCTCTGTCTCTCTGTCTCTGTCTTTGTCTCTATGTATTTTTAAGGCCTTCTGATAGGTATATATTTCATGTAAGAAAAAAACATAATTAATCAAAGAAATTAGTATGAGCTATATCTGACTAAATACCAACGTCCTTCACTGAGATGAGGAGTATCAAGATAATTTAGAAAACAAAACAAAACAAAAAACATGTTATTATTATTTCCACTGGCAGGTTGAAAATACTACATAAAAATAATTGTAATTCATGTGAACTTGTGTACGGATACGTTATAATAGAGTAAATAAATGAGTAAAAATGATTAGAGAAATCACCATTTCTTGGAAACATACAACTTTAATGTGGAAAGAAACAAGGAAAAAAGAGTAAGGGAGAGAGGGCTGTCAATGAGTTATAGAATTAAGGATAAATTTTTTGAAGTTGAAAATGTTGACATGAAGCCTTGGCTTATAAGAAGTTTGTCTATATCATTGTCAGATCATGGAGGATGCAAAGCATATGCTTAGGGAGAGGGAGCAGAAAGGGGAGAGGGAGGAGAGTAGAGAACAGGAGGAGGGGGAGGGTCAGGAGAGGAATGACAGTGAGAAAGAAACAGTGATGAAGTCTTGAAAAGAGAAAAGGATAGTGGGAGGAGTGAGAGGGATGTCATGGGAGGGAGGGATGGAGCATGGAGACAGAAACCATCCCCAAAGGGTTCTGCAGATACTTTAATTGGTATAAGATATTAAAAGTAGAATAACAAATGTGGAAGGTACTAAAATCACTGATGAATGTACCTTTAGGTTCCAAAAAGCAGTGATGGGAAATGAAGGACACACGGCATGGGTGTAACTAACATACATTTCTATGGAGCTATATTACCTTTCTGCTGGAGGAGGGAGCAACTGTATGAGGGTTTTAGTAAAAGAGCCCCTGTGGATATGTGTCAGAGAGAAAGTCCCTCAGGAAGTATGTATGTACACATGTGTGAGTGTATGTGTGTGTGTATGTGTGTGTGTGTGTGTGTGTGTGTGTGTGTGGTGTGTCTGTGTATGTATGTAGGAGGGATGGAGAGGCAGAGTTGTTGAAAATCATATGAAAATCAAATACATGTCCAAGAATAATCATTTGAATTGTCACTATTTCTTACTTCCAAAATTAAAAATACTTTGTGTTTTAATAACAGTACATAAACATTTAAGGTACAGTCAATAGAAAATGCTATAATTGGAAATAAAAACAAATCTAATGATAATGATATATATATATATATATATATATATATATATATATATATATATCATTAGATATAAGAGTAAGAGTGCAGTATTGCAGGTTTTCCATTCTATATATCTATTTCAATCTGGCAAATCCATTTTCAAGGTAAAAATGATCAAAATATTGAAGTAATAATTCAGTGATATACAATTTGAGGAGTTAATTAGGAAGACATCCTTTTTTATGTTTGTAATTACATTTATGTATTATTAGTGGCCTCTACTCTCTGTAAACAGTGAACATTAAGTATTTCCATGTGCCTGAAGTATATGCTATTCATGTTTTTAAAGAAATTATACCCACTATTGCTTATAACAAGAACTGCTTGCTGACAGGAGCCTGATAAAGCTGTCTCCTGAGAGGCTCTGCCAGATCCTAACAATACAGATGTGGATGCTGCAGTCAACCATTGGACTGAGCTCAGTGACCCCAATGGAGGAGTTAGGGGCAGGACTGAAGGAGCTGAAGGGGCCTTATCTGGCATCAATGGGAGGGGAGGCCCTTGGTCCTGTGAAGGCTTGATGCCCCAGTATAGAGGCAGTGAGACAGGAGTGGGTTGGTGGGTGGGAATCACCCTCATAGAATCAAGGTAAGAGGGGATGGGATAGGGGATTTGCAAGGGGAAACTGGGAAAGGGAATAACATTTGAAATAAAATATCCAATTAAAAAAACTTAAACTGTCTCCTGCCAGATAGACTAAGTAAAAGCTGCATAATAAGGAATACAATGAGTTTTCATAAATTGTACTAAGAAAAGAAATAGGTTTGGGATAAATTTGTGATCAAGGAAAAACACTTATTCTCAGTCAGGTTCAAGGATGAGGCTATAGGTGTGCACTATGATAAAGCAAGACCATGTGAAACTGTTGCTTTGAACTTATACTGAGCTCATATAATGAAACACTGCCTTGACATTACTATGGTCATCCTATGTAACTCCTCTTTTGTGTGACCTTTTATTTATGAGGTAATTTTATAAGGAATTTGGGTCTAAGAAGGTATAAAAATACTGAGAGAAGAAATTACCTGTGCCTGTTGGAGATCTGCTCCATTAACCAAATATGTATATAAAGAAATTAGAATGTGGTGTTTTCTTTCTTACAATTTTGTTACTAAATTTTGTCAGACAAGATTAGACTTGTGAATGAGGGAAATGTCTGTAAGCAGTAGTTAACTGACCATGGACTGGTCCTGTCTTTTGTGAGACACTGTCACTAGGAAACTGGTATATAAATGCCACTTCTCATCCTTGCACAGAGAACTTTTCTCTGAGTCTTGGTTACCTTATGTTGCAGTGAAGAGGCATCATAACAAAGGCAACTTATAAAAGGAAGGATTCAATTTGGAGCTTGTTGACAGTTTCCGAGGATGAATCTATGACCCTCGAAGCAGGGAGTACAGCATTAGAGAGGCAGGTATGGCTTTGGAGCAGAAGTTGAAAGCTTACATCTTACCTGAAAACTGGAAGTAGTGAGGAGAGAATGAGCCCGGTGTGGACTTCTGAAACCTCAGATTCCCTACCCATTGGCACATCTCCTCCAACAAAATTACATCTACACATTACCTAAATGATTCAATTAACTAAGGGCCAACCTTTAATTATATGAGACAATATGGGGCCTGGGGTTAGGGAACATTCTTCATTCAAACCACCACACACTGCAGTGAATACAGAGACACCTGGAGCTCAAGGTACTGAGGACAAGTTGTAGTTAAGTAGTAAGCCATAACAGAAAATTTACATCATCCTTTTATGGACTCAAAGAAAATCATGGATGGTATATAAAGATACAGGCCACAAGATAGGAAGAATGTTCATGAAACACTGTCTTCTAGTATAGCTCTGCTCATGTGCTCCTGATCTCACAGCACGGAGAAGGTTCTCTGTGTAGGGCTGAGAGGTGACATTTATCTATCATTTTCCTTTAATTTTAATTTTTCCAATATGGAATTTTCAAACTTTTAGATTAAGCTGCTGGTTGCTCTTTATTTATGTAACAATGAGCTAATTATTTTTTAAAAGCCAAATCCATGTACCCGTCTTACCATATATTACTCTCAGAGGTCCCAGTGACTTCTTGTCAGTTGGATCTATTATAATGACTACATTAGCATGTAAAATAAGATGACATAGGCAAAGACAGTACCTTGGAAGCTTAGAAGCTCTCCTTACTGCAGAACCCAGCACAATTTAAACTTGCAAATGAATTCTATTACAACAAAACTCATTCTCATCCACTTGCCACCTACTTTGTCTTATAGCTAATGGAACATTTCTTCACTTTGCTCAGTATAACATACAAAAGTATAACTAAAAATCTTCATATAATATTTAAAATATATATTTATAAAGCCTTATAAATATTACTGAAATATAATAAAGCATTTTTTTCTACTGTACCAATGTCCTATACTGAAGTTTAGTAGACATCTTACAAAGGAAAGGACACAAAAGGGAAGGGAAGTAAATGTTCAGTAGTAAAGGAAACAATCTGATAGTGGTGATAGTTTTTAGTACTAGTATAAGTAGGATAAGCAGACATTTACACGTCTATCTCATGTTCAAGGTTTGGTGTACTATAGTGTTTACATTTAAAACTTTTAGTAGTATCTCAAGACTCAGATAATACAAAAAAAAATAAATAAATAAAGAGAAATATACAGGAGCAAATGGGGCCTGACAGAAAGTCAAGACAGGCAGGCAGACAGACAGACAGACAGACAGTGAAAAGGAGAGGGGGAGGGAGGGATGGAAAGAAAGAAAACGAAAGAAAGAAAGAAAGAAAGAAAGAAAGAAAGAAAGAAAGAAAGAAAGAAAGAGAGAGATAGAGAGAGAGGGACAGAGGGAGGGAGGGAAGAAGGAAGGGAGTGAAAGAAAGAAAGAAAGAAAGAAAGAAAGAAAGAAAGAAAGAAAGAAAGAAAGAAAGAAAGAAAGAAAGAAAGAAAGAAAAGGCTGGCAAGCTGTGCAATAGGATATTTTTTTCTGAATGAGGCTTGGAGTTCCTAGACTCCCACTTATTTTCAAATTGCTAAATGACATGAATAACTACCCATGGTACCACATTGAAAAATACATCATCACCGTTAAGATAAAAAAGAATTAGGGAAGAAATGTCAAAGCTGACTAAAATTCTAAGGAACAATTTTTAAAATGGCCTTCTGATAGAAACTAAGTATCATGGAAAATGTGAGAGGGAAGGAAACAGCAGCTGCTAACAGCTTATAAATAATGACACAATAATCATGGATGTTCAGCTAGAGCAACTAATGTGGGAAAGGTACTTTATCCACAGTTTCTGAGACATTCTGGGAGTTATAAATTACAAACCAAACCTTAAACATTTAGGTGGTCTGTTACTTCAGATGACTTGATCGTGCTCAAACCTTTTACTGTCTAAGTTTTGATCAAGGAAAAAAAAATGTAATGGAGAGATAGCCTAACAGTTAAGAGCACTTAGGGATCTTAAAGAGGACTGGGTTGCTTTTTTTTCTGGAATTCACATCCTGCTGTTTATAACTACCTAAAACTCATGTTCACAGGTATCAGAAGTTCTCTTCTAGGCTCTGTGTGCACAAGTATACAACATGCACACATACAAGCACACACAAATAAAAATAAAATCTATCGTTAAGAAATAAAAAGGAAGAGTAGAGTCACATGGAAGAAAAGCACACATGAAAGCAAGCATGTGATCCAGTACCTTTCCTGCCCAAGGAGAGGTGTCTGCCCGGAGGGCTCTCACTGCCTGAGCTGGTAGGAGAGCCATCTTTGCTCCAGTGCATTGCCTTGGAAAGGTCGGCCTGCAGAAGCAACACAGTGGCTGGGACATATCCGTTTCTGGCTCCAGACATCCACATCCTGCACCTTTCCCACCAGAGGAGAGGTGTCTGCCCGGGAGTGCTCTCACTGCCTGAGCTGGTTGGGGAGCCATTTTTGCTCTGGTTCGCCTAGGGTCCAGTCTGCACTGGTGAGAGTATGGACCACAGAAGCTACACTGGTGAGTGGGACAGACAGAAGCAACCTAGCTTCTGGGACAGACC
>NC_034600.1:68735626-68742020 GCF_900095145.1 Mus pahari | reverse complement strand
AGACAGAGAGACAGAGAGACAGACAGAGACAGAGACAGACAGACAGAGAGAGACAGAGAGAGAGAGACAGAGAGAGAGACAGAGAGACAGAGACAGAGACAGAGACAGAGACAGAGACAGAGACAGACAGACAGAGAGAGACAGAGAGAGAGAGACAGAGAGAGAGACAGAGAGACAGAGACAGAGACAGAGACAGAGACAGACAGACAGAGAGAGACAGAGAGAGAGAGACAGAGAGAAAGACAGAGAGAGAGACAGAGAGAGAGACAGAGACAGAGACAGAGACAGAGAGAGACAGAGAGAAATTCAAGAATGATGGCTTGTTGATTAAGAATACTTGCTCCTCTTCTTTTAGACAACTAGAGTATTAGTACAATCCCTCAACTTCTGTGTCATGAACATTTATAACTAGAGTATCAGGTGACCCAGTGTCTTCTGCTGTCCTCTGAAGACACCAGAAATACATGGGATGCACATGCATATATGAATGAAAAAACATTTGCTAATGGAAATTATTTTTTATGTTGAAGCAATAAAATTCAAAATAAATGAGACTCAATTAAAATGTTTATGTTCCTCGGAAAAGCTAACAAAATGAAAAAGGTATACTATAATCAGACAAATATTTGCAAACTCCACATTTCATTAGCAGTAAATATATGGACTTATACATTTCACTTACCAAAAAAATAAAATAAAATATGAGAAAGAATAATATCAGATATTTTGGGGAGATATAAAACCAAAAATATTCAAGTGATGTGTGAACATGTACTCAGATTCAATAAATGTTAGGAAAATATAAAATAAATTCAATCTGAAGTATGACCTCCGATCCACTGGAATAGCTGTTGTCTGAAAACAGCAAGTGTGGGTGAGAATATAGAGAAGAACGAACACTGATGGACTTGCTGCTGATAACTGGGATGAGGAAAATGCATGGGGAGTCTTGTTAAATTAAAAAGGGGGAAAGGAATGAACCAGAATCTTCTCTTCTGTTAAGATTCTAAAGAAAATAAAATATCCTGGTAAATATGTTTTCATTTCTTCTTCATTATGATTTACGAAAGCCAAGACATAGAAATAAAGTGTCTCTTTGAAAGAACAAATTCAGTTTCATATGGAAACAAAAACGTATACAATAAAAGGTCTTCTGAAGGTATCTTCATCTATTTTTCCAGCAGAACTAGAGAGCAATAGCAATAAAACGTGCATTGTATTGCCATTAAAGAAGACAGTTTGACCAAGGGAATGAAGCAAAATCTAAGTAGTAAATCCACACCCTTATAGACACTTGACGTTTTAGAAAGAAAACAAAAGTATACAATAGAAAAAGAAAGCATCTTTAGAAATGGTTCTGGTATAACTGGATGTCTTCTTGTACATAATTGCAAATTGAAACATATCTATCACCTTGCATAAAATTCAAGTTCAAGTAGATCAAAGGCCTCAATGTAAAGCCAGAATATACCTAATAGAAGATAAAGTGAAAAATAGTAGTGAACTCATTGGCACAGAGGAGAAATACTTAAGCAGTACAATAATCTTGCACTCACTAAGATGAACAACTAATAAATTGGACCTCATGAAACTGAAAAATTTTTGTAATGTAAAGGACAGCATCAAATGGACAAAATGGCAGCCTATAGAAGGAGAAAATATCTTCACCAACCCATATACAACAGAGAGCTGATATTCAAATTATTTAAAGAAATCAAGAAACCAGATATCAAACAAACAAACAAACAAACAATCCAACTTTAAAATTAAAGTACAAATCTAAATAGAGAATTTTACACAGAGGACTATCCACTGGCAAAGAAGCACTTAAAGTAATGGTCAACATCTTTAACTATCAGGGAAATGCAAATGGTTCTGAGATTTTTATCTTATACCTGTTAAAATTTCTAAGGTAAACTCTCATACAACAGCTCATGCTGCCAAGAATATGAAGCAATGGGCACACCTCTAGATTGCTGATCAAATTCAAATATATATATATATATATATATATATATATATATATATATATATACACACACGTTGGAAATCAACTTTGTTTTTTTTTTTTTCAGAAAACTGGGAATCATTCTGCNCCTGTTAAAATTTCTAAGGTAAACTCTCATACAACAGCTCATGCTGCCAAGAATATGAAGCAATGGGCACACCTCTAGATTGCTGATCAAATTCATATATATATATATATATATATATATATATATATATATATATATATACACTCACGTTGGAAATCAATACAGCATTTTTTTTTTTCAGAAAACTGGGAATCATTCTGCCTCAAAACCCAGCTACAACACTACTCCTGGACATACGCTTAAAGGACACTACTACATTCTAACCCAAGGACACTTGCTCAACTATGTTCATAGAAGATTTATTTGTAATAGACACTGAAACAACCTAGCTGCTCCTTAACCAAAGAATGGATTTAAAAATGTGATACATTCATATAATTCTGGCATTAAAACAATGACATCATGAAATGTGTAGGGTGGAACTAGAAAAAGATCATTCTGAGTGAGGGAAGCCAGACCCAGAAAGACAAGCGTGGTATGTACCCTCATATAAGTGGATAGTAGCCATAACATAAATGTTTTTTTATGCGTATGTCTATAAGTGTGTGTATATTTTTAGGAGTGTATGTATGTGTATGTGTGTATGTTTGTTTTTATGTGTGTATATGTCTGTATATGTTATTATATTTGAGCTTGTGTGTGTGTGTGTGTGTGTGTGTGTGTTTAAGTGTATATTTCCAAGTTTTGTTGAGTGTCTTTTCTTTTAGTGCAGATTAGTCTAAGGTCATCATCCTTGCACTGCAGATGATTGTACTTACTGCCTTATCTTACTTGTACTCAGTTAATGAACATTATATCACCTTATACAAGGCTATAAGATGAATATAGATATGTATTTAATATAGTGCCCGTGTTATCTTTAATTTCTCCCATGAAATGTGGACTTTGGTTGTATTCCCTCTACAGGCACTATTTGGGAGAGTGGATAAAAGGATTGGAATGGCATGGAACACGAACTAAAGTTCTATGACATCTTTCTATTACAATTTGGTTCTCCAGGTTTTAGTTTACATCTAGATCATAGTTACGTCAAGCTTGCATTTTGGGAACTTGCTAACTATTTCTTGCTTCTAACAAGTCACAGAAACCTTTTATTAAGTCAGGAAAATAATGTGTTGAAGACTGCACAGCTTCTGAGCCTGGGTGTTTGATGAGTGAGACAGTGATACTAAGTGATCTATAAAATAATCACTGCACAAATAAGCTTAATGGGACTTGAAAAATTATCTCTTTAAAATTTCGGCTTCCGGCTCTGCTGTCATCATTCAGGTTTATTCCACGGAGCACAGGAAATGGCATCAGAACAGCCAATGCTTATTATGCCCTCATCTAGGGAAAATAAAATCAAAGGATTTATAGAATGTTAGAAATTGTTTCTATCTAGTGACAAGTTAGTGAGAATCATGCCTGTATACAGAATGAAGAACTGATGGTTGAAGTCTGCTGAGGTTGAAAGTACAACAGCTTATTTGGAAATAATTCATTTTACAAGATTATGATTCAAAGTGTTCAGATATTACATTATTTGCTCAACATGAAATATGAGTGGGAAATTAATGTCAAGTGAGAGTAGAGATATTATCTAGTCTATAATAAAAAGAAATGTGGAATGCTCAGTCTATATTAATTGAACATATAAGTGTTTTGTTTCCTAATCATTCACTTCAATATATACAGAGATAGAGATTTAGATAGATAGATAGATAGATATAGATATAGATATAGATATAGATATAGATATGTTACAGATTGTGATGGAGATGGAGATATAGAGATAGAGATAGAGGAGAGTCCTGAATATGTCAACATTTGCAGCCACTGAAATGAGAAAAATTTTCAAGAATTTCTGAACTTTCCAGTGCCAAAAATCTAATGTTGAGTATCTTAATCAGTACATTATTCATTACATTAAAAATAGTTGCTGTTGAATCAATTACTTAATTGTGTTTAATTTATCCAATAAATCCTCACTCTTTTTAAAACTAATTCTCATTTTCAGCCTTTGGAATGTTTCCTCACATCATACCAAATCACATTAGTGGCTTTTAATAGGGCTAGTGAAGTTTCAGAAATAAAATCCTAATGATATAGTTCTTAAATTAAACTCAATATAACTCTGCTCTTATCAATTTTGAGGAAAAGCATGCATTTCTCAGAAATACTTCTCTAGAAAGCATCTTTTAGTCTTGTATGTCAGATGTGTGATATCTGATCACCTAACTCTGGTCCAAATGATCACTAGTATTAGGAAAAAGAAAATCAGTGGGAAGGGGAATAAATATGAAATAATTACTTTAAAGCAATCTGTCTTAATCCTTCTTAATCACCAATAAGACATAGGGAGCTACAGTAAAAACAAGTGACTAGACTTACCTTTGAAAGTCCTCATGTTTAGTATGATTTAATAGTTGGAATTAGAAAAAATGTTAAAACTACTAAGGATTTATTAAAAGACTTAAGAAAACTAACCATTTGATATTGTTGTGTGTAACACAACTGTGATTAATCAACATTCATTTGTCTCCTAAATTTTACATCTGTTACATATGAAGAATGATCAGCATTAAGAGGGTAGGCTAGCCTTTCCTTAAGTTATTTAGTCTACCTAAACATAAGCATTTCAGTATCTGAAGCGAGAACCTGTATTGTCTTGAGCTCGAACACATACCCCCTCACACAGTGCCTGAAGATTGTTTTACCATTAAGGACAATGGAATTGTATACTAATGAATTGGTGATAGGTAAAACACATCCTCTCCTGAATCTGTACTGATGGATCAGCACTGAAAGTGGACAGGCTCAGGGATGATGAGATCTCCATATAAGCTAAATGTCTACTTAACTTTCAAGTATTCCAAAGTTACCTAAGAAACATTGAATTTGCACATGTTAATGTGACAAAATTAAATGAAAATGAAAGGCAGACATTAGGGGAACAGAAATTTGGAGATGATAAACATGCAATGATGATGTAGAGTCAGTAGCTTAGTGCCACAAACCCACCAAATATAAAATGTACCAAATGAAATTGTATATGAACTGGGGAGATATTTTTTTTTTTTTACAAACACAAGGACAGAAGATTGGATAGTACTTAAACATCCTACAGTATGTGTGCATATACGCATGTATGTATGTTCACAAATAAATCCAACAGAGAATTATATCTGTGGGCTTAGAACAATTAACTTGTTATCTTTATCATTATGCATGTGTTCTTCCTTTACTTTTATGTAAAAGAAATGTCAGAACTGTCAGGTATGCTAAAGTAACTATTAAACTTGTTTCTAAAGGAAAAGAAAAATAACAAATTCTATCTGAAATGTGAATCCTAGTGTTCTTTATTTAAATTTGTGTACTTCACTTGGAAACTATAAAGAAATTCCTGTGTGTGAAAAAAGTTTAATAAAGGGAGGATTATGTGTTACATGGTTACATGTGTTATATAAATATATGTGTATATATATATATTACATTATGCAATAATGAAAGGGGAACAATAAAAGAATGATATTTAAATGTGGACAGGAAATAGGAGAAAGGAAAAAAGTATAAAAGGTAATCAAAGATAAATGGAATAAAGAGAAAAAAAAAAAACATTAGCTACTTTTCCCATCACTATAACAAAACACTGGACCAAAAATAGGGCAGAAAGGTTCATTTTGTCCCAGGATTTCAGAGGGAACAATCTGTTGTTCTGGAGACAGAAATGTGGAAGGATTGTATGGTGGAAGGTATGTCCCACTGCTGTGGTTTGTCCGCTTAGTGGAAAGAGCATGAAAAGGAGTGGTAGGCCATAACTAGAGGCAAGTACAAGCTTTAGTCGTGACCCTTTGGAACTGCCTCCATTTGCTGTGTCCCAGATTCCACAAATTTCTCAGAGAGTGCCATCAGCTATTGATGAAGCGCGCAAACACATTAGCCTGTGGAAGAGATTTCACTTTCCAGACAGAATAATCCAACTAATTCAAATTGGATAATGACAAAATATCTGTATAATAATAATAAATAGAGACATTAAAGATGCAAGTGATTAGGGCACCATGAAATTCAGTAAATCTATCTACCTGTTCATTTATCTGTCTGTTTATATGTCTACCTGTCTGTCTACCAGTCAACTATCTATTTGCCTTTCTTTCTTTCTTTCTTTCTTTCTTTCTTTCTTTCTTTCTTTCTTTCTTTCTTTCTTTCTTTCTTTCTTTCTTTCTTTTTCTTTCTCTTTCTTTCTTTCTTTCTTTCTTTCTTTTCTTTTCTTCCTTCCTTCCTTCCTTCCTTCCTTTCTTTCTTTCTTTCTTTCT
>NC_034600.1:68697887-68735445 GCF_900095145.1 Mus pahari | reverse complement strand
CTTTCTTTCTTTCTTTCTTTCTTTCTTTCTTTCTTTCTTTCTTTCTTTCTTTCTTTCTTTCTTTCTTTCCTTTTATGTTCGTATAGTTAGTATATTGTGTTTCTTCTACATTAATCTATCTTCTAATTATCAATCAAGCTATCTCTCTACCACCACCACTACCACCACCACCATCATTATCAGCATCATCATTCCATGTATACAAGTTTATTATGTCACATAGTTGAAGGACTCTCTTTATTATGTGCAATCCCTAGTAAATAAGAAAAGATAAGGTGTTATTACACCTATCCCAAAATACCATACCAAACTAACTTTCTGTATTCTGAAATGAAAGTCCTTCAGAAGCTCATGCTGTGCTCTTCTTTGCCTGCATATCTGAATGTAACTCTCAGCTAGAGTTCCAGTGGCCAGAGTGCCACCTTGCTCCCATTATGTCTCTAAAATGATGATAATGCACTAACCCTAACTGCACTAACTGTAAGTAAGGACCCAATGAAATGGTTAATTCTGTATGATTTGACTTGTGTCATGGTGTTTCTATAGCAATAAAACAGTGAGTAAGACAGATATTGGTACTAGAGGTTGAAGAATACGATGGCAGGCCTGACGATGTTGCTTGCTAGTAGAATGTAGATTTGGGGATTTTTGATTAAGAAAACAGTTAACCTCATCAAATTGGACTAATGAGGCTAGATCAAGGCATGGTCACTGAGGGGAAGTAGATTATGAAGCTCTGGCTGAAAAGGTTTCAAAGGAGAAGCATGTTATTGAATATCATAGAGATCATTTTTATGATACCTTAGCAAAGAATGTGGCTGCTTTTTACCATTGTCCTTAAAAGTCTTCCTGAGCCTAAATTAAGTAGTTTTAGATTAATGACATGGCAGAAAAGAGATTAACCCTCTGAAGCTATAAGCAAGTCTCCAATTAAATGTTTTCTTTTATAAGAGTTATCTTGGTCATGGTGTCTCTTCACATTAAGATTAATGACTAAGACACTGTCATTATACAAATTTAAATTGTATAAATATATAGATACTGATATAATCAGAAAAAAATAAATAATAGGAAAAATCTCAAGTCTGGGGTGCATTTGCAAGTTTCCTAAAATTTAATTTCGACTTAAAACTAAAATTGTATTAGTTTTTAATAATCTGTCCTTCATGAAAATTCTATGTCATACATCTTAGTCTGTATAGTCTTAGCATATCTGTCATTTTTTTTCCTCAAGTGAAACTGAGATTCTGTGAATATAGAGGTAGTTCAAATAGATTTCACCAATAATGTAAGAAATTTCCTATGGAAAATCGTTGCATTGGGAGCTCAAAAACTAGGTTGCTGCGGAGCCATATTGAGTTTATTTTCTTTGGAAAAAAAAATTTCCTTTGAAATTTCACGGGGTTTTGGAATTTCTAGAGCTGTCCATCAGTCTTGAGTGTAGAATAATCCTGACTCTACTCCTATAATATACTCATCTCAATCTTACTCCCATACTTTCTAGTGTAAATGGTTTGGCCTTGTACATAATTGCTCAAGTAAACCCTCACACACAGAAATAGAAATTCTGTATATGTTAGATTATTGCAGCTGATTTTTAATGAGTTGGTATATTGTGTCTGCATGTGACAACAAATCTGTTGGGGGGAAGAAAAAGGAGAAATATCTGCAAGTTAGAATATTTAAAACTCAACACTGACATTGGTATCTTCTATCTAATTCTTGAAGACACCAATTTTATTAGAGAAACTGACCCTATTTCATTGTGAAACTCAATAACATTTTATAATTTATACTGTAATTATAACTCCTTCTCTACTACTTTTTGGCTCTCTCTCTCTCTCTCTCTAAATTATATGTAATTAGATATTTATGTATAACATTTAAAATATGTGGCTCATTTTCATTTCAATTTGGTTAAAAAAGTGTTTCTATTGCCTACAGAAGGTTTTCTGAACACTATATTGCCTTTGTTTGCATTTTAATATGATTTTATTGCATAAAAAAACTTCCATGTTTTTGTGGACACACAGTATTAATTTAATTATATTTTTTCTAATCTAATTTATAACGTTAAGGATGTTTATCATCAAGTAATTTACTTGTGGCTCTTCCTCAGCTTTTTTCTCAATTAAACATATAACAATATTTCTGAGGTCTGGGTTAAAAGATATCTTCTCAAGGAAAAATAATGTTTATATTGAATTCTTATGCAATGCTTTTATTATTCACCATCATATTTTTCTCAACAGTGTCTAGCGTATTATTTTAGAAAAAGGAAAATATCTATTGATTGGAATCTATGTCCTATGTATAGGGGATACAAACTATGTCTAATCAGAGCCAGCTGTCTGGGAGCTTGCAAGTGAAATGCAGATATAGACATATAACATATACTATTGTTGCCAGAAGCATAGTTTTCACCTCCAAGGGGACAGAGGTGGTTTATTCTGGAGCCAGCTATGACAGATGATGGTCAAGGAAAAGATTCAAGCTATCCAAAACCCCATGTCCTAGAGCAGTAGCACTTTCATGAATTGCTTATTCTAAGAGAACAAGGAAAGTCTTAATCAGAAACACTTCCCTATTCCTTGGGGGAAAACATCAGGTCTGTAGGTTCACTAAAGCAAAGAACTCCCTCCTATAGCCTTCAAATGGTACCGGTGGACATTCTTAGTCTTTTGGCTTGTGGAAGCTAGTTAGTGATCTTTTAAGTTAATGTAGTCCAAAATAAATCACCTATTAGTCACACGGCTGATAGGTCAGACACAGAAAAGAGAGAGAAAGGTAGTTAAAGGTAAATTTAAATTATATTCTGAAGGTGAAGCATTACAATTTCTTCACAAACATTGAAGTTCTCATCATTTAATCAGCCTTGAACTAATTAAAATATAAGGTGAGGTTTCTTCCTAGGAATTTACATTCACATTAACACAGAATTCCCATTCTACTTTCATCTCTGTGATCAAACAGTCTCACCATGCCAAATTAGGAAAGGAAAGGACCAAATTGGCTTACACATACATGTTATAGTCCATCATTTTGGGAAATCAGGGCATGCATTCTAATAGGAACTTTCAGTAGAAACCATTGAATACTTTTGGTTGGTAGAACACTCTCTGGCTCATTCCAGTTCAGGGTTAGCTGACTTTGCTGTATTGACAAGGGTTATTTCCTGAGCAATGTTTTTACCCATTATGGATATTATTGGTTATGACTTGAATACATCTGGAATATAGAACAGAAATGGCCAACACATGTGTGAGCTTGACTATGTATGTATGTATGTATGTATGTATGTATGCATGTATGTATTTATTTAGTTTTGCTTAGTTTGATGTGGGTGAATTCACTTCCAGTCTGGAGATTTGAGGTAGGAAGGCACAGAAAGGTCTTTGATCTAGATCTTGCAACATTAATCTGTGCTACACCTTCTGATAGAAGTCTACACAAGGACATTAAAAGGAAAGCTTTTGTTCTTTTCCTGTTTACCCTTATCCTGGTAAGACATCCATTCTTCCACTGGGATTGGAATCCACTTCTTCAGGTTCCAAAAAATACTGAAGACCAACTGAGCCAGTCAGACAGCCTTGTGGACTGAGCAACTACTGTATTCTTGGACATTCTTTTCAGAGCCAGCCATTGTTAGATTAGCTGGACTCTAGCTATAAGTTACTCCAATAAATCCAGTGTGTGTGTGTGTGTGTGTGTGTGTGTGTGTGTGTGTTTATGTGTGTATTTAATCATGTGCACTGCAGTGAGTTCTCTGTGCTGAGTTTTAGGTATCTCTAGGACAATTATTCAGTTATTCCATCCAGAAGATGGTACAAAGATACTAATCAATCAATTAATCAATCAGCCAGTCAACAACAACAACAAACATAATTAGCTCTTTGGAAAGGACTTCATAATTCATAAAGGAATAGAAAAAATTTGATCCACTCTTTTCTAATTCAGGAAATATTTTTTTAACCTTTTCTTATATTTTCTTCTCAATTACACTGTTTCCTTCTCTTAAATATTGGTTGTGTGTTTGTGAAAATATTATATGACTATTAAATTATTGGATCCTCCTTCCATATAAAAATAGTTCCTCAAAATGTTTAAGTTGTACTAACTCTGTTGAAATTTTGATGTACTGGGACAATTTCAAAGATGTGTCCTCTTTACATCTTCAAACCATATTTCATATTTAACACCATAGGTGTTTCATTTATCATTAGTAAGTTACTTTTTTTCCTTTCTCTGTTTATAAGAGTAAACACACATAGGTACCTGAAGAAGTCAGAAGAGGAGGTCAGGTCCAGAAAGGCACCTGTTGTTATGAAATATGATGTGGTGGCAGTAGGAGTAAAGAGGGTGCCTGCAGGGTCCATGGCAAGGTGTCTGTCTCCTGAGAAATTATGCCATGTGACAGACCTAGTATAAAAGAGGTTTACTGTGGGGGAAGGGAAATGAGCAAGACGGGAGAAGGCATAAAGGCACACAGAGCTGTGAGGACAGAGAAAGCAGAGATAGAGAAGTATGAAAGAGAAAAAGAGGGAGGCCAGGAAGATATGGGAACAGAGGGTGGGGAGAGAAAGGTGGGCGAGTGGGGGAGGAAGACAAGAGAGTGAGGGGATCTGGAGTAGTAGTGAGTTGGCACTGAAGCACTATGTTCCCACTTGGCAGGCAGCAGAGGACAAGCCTAGGTACCTGGGATGCATGGAGTGGAACCAGGTGATAACCCGCAGCTGTAACCCAATCACAGCAGGGTTCACTTTTGAATTCGGGGGGGGGGGGCCTTAGCCTAGCAGAATATGCACTTAACTTCAGGTTCATTTGTGCAGCACTTCTTTCCCTGTCCAAGCCTACTATTTATAATACAGGAGTTTTAATACACACACACACACACACACACACACACACACACACACACACACACAAATACAGAAGTTTCTTCTCTATAAATGATTGAACAGGGACAATTTCCCTATGTTGTCCTTAATTTTAAGTTACTGGAAAAAACATATTAAGTATATTTTCATACATTCTTTGTTTCAGAACATTTAAAAAAAAACAGTATACAAAAGTGTTAACAGAGTAGAAAAATTTTGATCTCAGAATATCATGTGACTAAGATTTTCTTTTTAAATTTAAAATTGAAAGTTCTCTTCCTGAATAAGGGAGATGCCTTTGGGAGTAACAGCTTTGCTCACTCGGAAAAAGGAGAATCTCTAGTGATTATTCTAAGTGGAAAGTAATTCAAACACTAGAATAATTCATTGTCTAATTCTGAGATGGCCTTGGGGACCACTGTGTCCTGAGGAGTATGCAGAGAGACCTACAACAGCCTGCCTTTCCACAGGAGACAGCTTCGTAGGAATTCTTTTTCCTACAAACTCAGCTCACAACTTTAGTTCAGTTCATGCCTGTGTGTGCAGTTCTACATATATCTCCACAGTCAGGAAATAGAACAGATTTATTCATTTAAACTGCACCTTATTTTTTCATGAAAAATATATTTTTCTCTCATACAATGCACAGTGACCACATTTCCCTTCCTTCTGGCCTGTGTTGAGCCATAAAAATAACAATAACAAGATCCTGACAGCATTTATTTCTCTTCCCTTACCAAATTCACAACTGAAAATAACATTCTGAAAGAAAATTGAAAAGCATATCTTTGAACAATGTGCAGAAAGGTTTATACCAACATTTATTTACTTAGCTAGTTAGTTACTTATTTACTTAATTTTTAAGTTATTAATGCCAGTCCTAATTCCTTCCACCCTAGTTCTCTAGGCTATTCTTTTCATGGTTGCTAGCAATCCAGGAAGATTACAGCATGGTCTCCTTTTTATGGTGTGGGCCTCAAGTAAAGTGAATATTAGTTGGTTACTCCTCCATGTTCTATGCCACCATTGCCACAGCACATCTTGGAGACAAGACAAATTGTAAGCCGAGTTTTTTGGAGGCTGGGTTGGTGTCCATGTTTCTATTTCCATAGCCTACAGAGTACCTTCTCTTGCTAAAGAGAGTAGAAAATATGAGTGAATGTTTTAAGTGTGCACCAGCTTGATCACTCCATGTGCAATGAGCTGAATGAGATTTGCTCTTGCCAAATGCGGCCAACTCTCAGTTTTCAGAGGGCAACCTTCCATACTAACATCTGCCTGAGTTGTTTAGGGGTCTCCACAGGACCTTCTCAGCCATCAACACAGCATAATATAATCCAGTTTCACCACTGGAATCCTTGCCTGGCAAAAAAGACGGCCAGTTATACTCTGTATTCTCTATTACTAGGAGCTGTTTGATACTCTGAAAGAACTTAAATTCTGTCTATGAAGAGGATTCATAGAAACTGCTTTGAAAGCCTTAAGTCACCAACTTCAAAATATTTTGCTTTTAAGAAGTAATAAAATTTTCCAATGCCATGTTCTTACTCTAAATAAGTGTTAAACAAATGTTTTACAATCATTTGTATCAATTAAGACTGTGTGTGAGCAGATACATCTGTGTGTATGGATCAGTCATGGACATCGGGTATTAACTTGTAACTCATAAGTGCAAGACAAGAGATCTACCACTGAGTTCGCCTTCCAACTCCCACATCATTATTTTTATATATGTTTCTCTACTACTGAAGAGTAAGTCCTAAACATTCCTATGAATCATAGAATAAGGGCCAGTTGAAATCCTGTAGTAACAAACAAATGACAATAAGATGCTATTTTTTGAGACAAGAAGACATTTACTCATGAAACCACATTTTAAAGAATATTTTAAGTTTTTACCACATAAGACAATAGCTAAAGGAATATTTATACTCTACCATATGTATTTTTAAATGTTTGCCATTAAAAAATTAGAACTAAACTTCTAAAACTCTAATTTTAATACCAAAAGACTTGTATGTTCATGTTAAATTTCACTTTTATTAATAATCTGTCTGTGTTACTGATGTGGCCTGCAAAAAATATTCAACACTCACAAAGTAGATGACATATGGAGCAATCCAAATATGAGCCAGTAAATTATATACATGTTCTCATAGACATATACACACATTCACATACAGTATTTTCAAAGCTGCTATTCTGTAACAGCCACAATAGGAATTGAAAATGTTGCCTATGACTGTAATGAGCACATTATAGAACAAAGCTCTTCAGAATAGCATATGGCATTTTAATTTAAATTCACTTCAGGGTAAGAAAAGTGCTTTACAATGGAGTATAACAGAAAATAAATGCCTGTCTAGGGTCCTTTAAGTGTAGAATGGGGTTTTGGATAAGAAGATAATGCTATACTTAAGCACAGGAGGCACAAGCATATCTTCTCCCTGGTGGGAGGAAAATTCCAGCAATATTTTAGCTTTATCAAATAAACATTTTATGCTTTCTTTCTTTCTTTTCTCCTTTCCTTCATTTCCCCTTGTCTTTCTAATCTTTATGTTTTTCTTTCTATCATCTGCTTTCACGTAATACTCTTTTCTTCTGAAGCATCTTTCATGAAATTTTGACTCTGTAGATTATTCAAACCATGATATCTGCAAACCAGTGATTTGAAATACAAAACTACAGAATTCTTTAGACAATTTATTGTTCTATTTTATATATACTGTCTTCTCATTGCTAATCATTTCGACTACCTCTAAGGTTGCTCCACTTCTGAAAGCCCCATTGTAAATCCAGTAATGTAAGTTTGAAAAAAAAAATGACATTTATCTTGAAAAAAAATGACATTTATTCAGTACTATGCACATATAGGACACCATCTCAGAAGTTATTTAGAGATGCAATAATAGGTTAAAAAAATCATTGGGTTTAATAAACAAATGTGAAACTGAGGGGAAAGTATAGAGTTATAACATTTTATCTTTTCCAATTTTATTAGGTATTTACTTCATTTACATTTCAAATGCTATCCCCAATGTTCCCTATACCCTCCTCCCTGCTCCCCTACCCTCCCACTCCCACTTCTTGGCCCTGGTGTTCCCCTGTACTAGGGCATATAAAATTTGCAAGAATAAGGAGCCTCTCTTCCCAATGGGCCTCTCTTCCCAACTAGGCCATCTTCTGCTACGTATGAAGCTAGAGACATGATCTCTGGGGGTATAGGTTAGTTCATATTGTTGTCCCATCTGTTGCAGACCCCTTCAGCTCCTTGGGTACTTTCTCTAGCTTCTCCATTGGGGGCCCTGTGTTCCATCCAATAGCTGTCTGTGAGCATCCACTTCTTTAAAGTGATGGAGTTATAATGGAAGCTGGAGGGCAAGAAAGGGAGGATTTGATTTTTAAAAAGAACATGTAATATACATTTATAATATTTTAAAATAATAAACAAAAAATTTAAGAATGTAAATTAATGACAACAGCTATAAAATGATCCATACCTAGCATGGTCATGGATCTGACAGTATAACTGGTTGCTGCCCCTTTCCTAACCCTGCACAACTCCCAACTCACTTCTCAGCACTCATTATACTTACATATAAGAGTTGTTCTCAACCATCATGCAAAAAAGCTTCTTTTACAGTAGACAGGGAACATGACAGAAAAGCAAAACTGATGAAAATGCAGCTAGGATCTGACAATGGGATGAATCACAACTGATTCAGGCACAACTGATTCAGTGGCTACACCTAAGGCTCAGGAGACACTGTGGGAGAAGCCACAGAAAGTTCTTCCAAGCCAGAGGAGCAGTATCTCTTCTCTGGGATTGTGTCTTCTTTAGATGACAGATGACAGGGAAGATACAACTTTGAGATCTAAAAACTATGGCTGCATAAACAATATCTAAACAATGATGACACCAGTTAATGTACCATCTCAGATAGGATAAATCTCATGGGACCTTACCAATAGATATAAAGCTACAGATAATCATTGATGATGAGAAAAGTAGTATTAGATTTTGCCGAATTTGAGCCCCTAAAATGGCTATATTATACCATGTACTCACCCTAAATATATATACACATAATTAACATAAAACAAATTCATCATGTTATAGTTATATATATTTATTAATATGCAAAATAATGATAATTCAAGAAAGATAGACTTTAAATTTGAGAAATGATGGAGTTAATAGAAGAAGGAATTATAATGACACATCAGAAAACAAAATGTAAACATTTAGTGTAAATCAGGAACTTACCTGTATCATGTATTTAATCCAGGATCCAAACAATGATTATCTATTTCATTGCTTGTTTTTGACTAGACAATTCCTTTCTTAACTTTACAACTCATGGTGTTGGCATTTTTTTCTTAGAAATTTAGTTTGTTTATCAAAACAATAGAGAAGAATTATTTAATAAAATATAATTTGTCAGAGAAAACTTACACTTTATTCTACCATTGCCTATGCAGAGAAAGTGAATAGGCTAATTCAAGTGGAATTCCACTTGAATTAACCTAATTTACGTAGTCCTTTATTAAAGTAAGGGACTGGCATGTTTGCTGTTTCATTCAGTATTGACCATCATGGACTGTAATGGGACCATACTGTAGAACATGAGGAAGGAAACAGGAATGAGAATTCTTCTTTCATTTTTCTTTTGATATATTTTGTTACCTTGAGCTGAAAATTTTACTCTGTGATTACTTAAGTAATAAAAAGTTGATCTTTCATATTTAGACATAGATTTCTCATAATGTGCATATATTGTCATGTGGACATTAAAATATTTTTCAGTTTTTTCCTACCATTTTCATAATTATAAGGCAAAACTACAATAATTGCACGCTATTGTATGTCCAGTTTTGCTATTGAAAAGTAACTATCTTCATAAAGAAATGAAGAATATTTATTTACCTCTTTTTCAATTCCTCTTTAAATGCAAAAGCCTTCTTGAAGATTTGCTTCCTAGAGTGTATATGATACCAACTTACTATATGTGGGTTATCTGCATGGTTAGCGTGTACAGAAAGAGATAAATAGATGATTTCTTGGTACTCTAAACTAACTAGACTATGACATGTTAAGTAAGAATCATATTTAAAGATAAAGCTTCTGAACCTTTAATATGGTTTTGGGTACCAAATAATCTATGAATGTTGAATATCAGGCTACTCGTTTAAGTAAGAGAAGGGGAAAAAAGTAGGTCTTCTAATCTCCATGACTCTTTCTTCAGAGTCTCATTCTATATGACATTATGATTTCCTAATTTCAGATTGCATGTACTTGAATAACAAAAAAAAAATTGTCACAAAAATGTCCTAATAAGTACTACAGTGTGGAGAGCACAAGGTGATAGTGTATGGAGGATGCTTAGGGTTTGTAGTGAAGGTTATTGGAAACCATGCTGGGATGTTTCCTACACATGGAGTAAGAGAAGAACCAGACCAAGGAAGAGCCAAGGAGGAGCTTCAGACAGGAGGCGCTTCAGACAGGAGGAGTTCAAAATAAATAGTACTCTACATGGCACATGTATGGATTAAAACTGAGTTTGGTTTGTCCTAAAGGAATGTTAATATTTATGAAAAATTTAAACCTCATGTTGAGATTTTCTTATTTGGGTATTTGAAAATGGAGAGGGACATTTGTATGAATCCATCACTGAGGATTTATGTGTAGAAGTGTAAATATTAAAACCTCTTGTAGATTAAAGAATAATGAACATATACATAGTTTTTTAAAATAAATATGTCCTTTGAACATGAACATAAGTTCTACTAAGGTACATGGAAGAAAAATAAAAAGTCAAGTACATTGGATAACTAAAATGTTGAAATACCTAAAAATATGCAGTGTTTACAAACAATACATAAAAGTGAAGTATTCTAGAGAAAAAATAAATTTAATTTCTTTCATGTTCACTGAGTAAGATAAACTAAATGGAATAAAAAGTAAAAATTGATCTTAAGACCAGGGTGAGTAATTGTGCTTAATCAGAATAAAACAATAATTATTATTATTCAAAAACTTTTCATATTTTGAATATTTATGTTAATTATGTGGTCATGTATTATTCTAACTTCTTCTCACAGGTTAACCAAAGTTATTAAGGAATTTCAGTAACATAACTTTATTATCCCTTGGGAAATTAAAAATATCAGGAAAAACTGGAAATAGATAATTTGATAAAAATGGTTACATAAAATTCTGTGCTAGCAAACTGAGCAGAAGTTTCCTGTACAAAATCTGGAATCTGTACAACACAGTCAATTCAGTTGCTTACAAAATGAAAGAATGAGATGGCTTTACATCTAAAATAATATTATATTAAATGTTAACGTTAATATGTTCTGTTAAAGAGATGGCTATCCTCCAGCTGCTCTTAGTGCTCTACTCTACTCAGATCTTATTTGATAATTTATCCCACTGCTATTTATTCTATGTCATAGCATCCATCTGCATCTTTACCTTTATTGCTGTCTTTTCTCTCTAAGCTCTATATCCTCATCCCTACCATTTCTCTGACCCATCTCATTATCATTATTCCATTGTTAACTCTAGCTTCAGCAGTCTCTATCTAGTTCTATCCATCTTTATATGTCACAAGAACATTTTGGACTGGACTTTTGGTAAGTGAGGGTGGAGCAGAGACGTTCTGCCTTTAGAAGAAAATGCTAGTATAATTTGAATGTTTTACTGGAAATAAGTTCTTATATATTAAACTTCAATCCTTGTGGTGGTGTCTAAATATGATTTTTACTCATGTTTTCCATTGCTTTACACAGACTTATTTTACTATAAAGCCTTCTAAGTTCTCTCAGACTATTACTGTGATGACGTCCAGTCAAGTGACCTAAAAGCCATCTAGCCAGCAATTCACATTCATTTCATTTACGATGTTGAACATAGTCTACCAATATTCTAGTCTAAAATTGCGTTAGTGGAAAGATCAAAAATAAACTCAATCTGAGGAAGAAACATTTCACAGAAGGGATCACTCGGGAAGCTGTTAACTGAGTGTACAAGACAGCACGAAGAAAGAAACAAAGCATGGGAAAAAATGAGTCATTTTTTCTTTCCTCTAAGTGTTAATATTGTTTCCTTCTATGTGATAACAGTGTTAGATTTTTCTCATCATATCCTGTTACACAAGTCATTCCTTCTGCAGCCACATGATGGAAGGTGCCTATTACCTACTTTTCTTGGTGCTCATTATTTTCTCAGCATGATATTTCAAGTACAAAAATCTCCCTACCTCGTTGACCAATTTCATACCATTTCCAATATATTTCTGTCTTTCTATATCCTGGGCTTGACCACCGAGCCCCCAATTTTTTCTTACGCGAGTGCATATGGTATAAGCATTTTATGGGAGATGTTACATCTCCTAGTCACCCAAGTCTTTGAATGTCCCTTCCCCTAGCACAAAGACCTTGTGAGGTAAATAAGTCTTTGTGTTGGATTGTTGCTCCTCCCATTCTGTGGATTTTGAGGAATGTATACTATTTTCTTCAGAATAAATTCTGGTGAGTTTTAATTAGAAGCATTTCAATGTGGATGTTTATGGAGTCTGACAGTCTTTTTCCAGGAGGAAGGTGGCACTTGCAGAAATGGAAGACATCTGTGAAAGGAGCAAGGAGAATGCAGCAGCAAAGAGGCTGCAACGCCACTAATTCGTAGCAACGTAAGACACTGAGCATGCTCAGTCATGGAACTAGTAGTGTCTCAAGCAAAAATTGTTTGTAACTCTGACCAAGAGGACCTCGTTTAAATGGGTTCAGGAAGAAAATATGTGAATTAAAAAAACAGAAAGCAGGAGCAAAAGAATACAAGAAGTTTGGGATTCTCAGAAACAAATATCTTTTATTTAGTTCATGGACAGTTAAGAACTTATTGTCAATGGTATTGCAATTCCACGCTAATTATATACTATTGCTTCATAGGGGTTGTGAGTTGAACATTTTCCTTAGGCTCAATTGATTTTCCTGTGTTAAAAAAAATCACAAAATATCTCAATACATGTTTGGAAAAGGATAGCTGACCTAAACTTACTTTTTTAAAGTTGGCTATTGCTCAATTATGTTGGTTAGCAACTTTGAAAAAATAATCAGGATGAGTTCATAAGTTCCTTCTTCACATATTATACTCTTCACTATTAATATATCACTCTACACTACTAATAAATATTTCATAGAAATGGACAGTTCCAAATTTACTGAACCTTTATAATACTAATATTCAAAAGTGCCTGGAAAATATGATTTTACAAGGAAAGATATAAGTAAATAGCAACTTTTATTCCTTTTATTATAATACTTTTTGTAATTAATCTGTATAAGTTTTTACCTGAGGTATATATTTATAGCATGTAAATACTTGCTACCTGGGAAGACTAGAGGTGGGTGTCAGAACCCCTGCAATTGATGTTTCAGGTAGCTGTAAATGTCCATGAAGATGATTACTTAATCCCACTTATTTGCAAGAGCATCCAGTTATCCTAATAGTTGCACCAACTTTTTAGCTCTTTGTCTCTTTCTAAAACATAATAACTGTTCCTATTATCACTCAATTATCATTAATTGAAAATAATTTAATGTTTTGATTTTAAGTAATGTGCTACCATTTTACGAAACAAGAATATCTAATTATAATCTCCTTAATAAATATTTTTATTCAAACTAGATAAATGAACTGCACTATAATAATTATATCCTAACCTATGAACCTCATTACAGAATATTCAATTAGCATATCATCATATAACAATCCAATTATTAAGTACATGAAAGTATAAATACATCATATATTTCTAATTAAAACCATATCAGTACATCTACTTTGATATGATATAATGTGAACAACTTGCACCAAAGCACAGACAATTAAATTCTCCATTTGAAGGATAACTTACGCAACTCTGGCCTTAGTCATGGGCAGAATTTATAGGGAACTATGATCGTCAGTCATAGGTGCTTGGGCTTCCTTGATTGGTTTGAATGATTTTATTCCTGAGCCAAACTCTATAACCTTCACTAGGTTTACCCAGAACCATAATTAATAACAAATATCAAAATATCACAAAAGTAAAGTATGTATTAAAATTAGAAGATATATTTCCTAGAAATGAAGTACTTCTGGCCAAATAAACACAATATATAAATGTTCATGTTCAGACATTTCTCTTTAATATTAAGAAAAACTGACTTTATAATTAGTAGCCACATAAAGGGGGAAGGAGAGTGAATCCACTGTTACAATGGAGCATAGATTAAACACTCCTGGACTCTGTGAATATAAATGAGTATGTAGGTAGCTATTTTATTGTAGAATAACAGGTCAGGTTTACCTCTAAGAAGTGTAATTTAAATAGGACAATAAAATGCATACATTTTCTCTGCTACTTAACAGTTCTGTGTCATCAGGCAGCACCACACTTTCTATTTCCTATTGACAGGACATACACTTGACAATGGATGACTGACTTATGAAACATTTGCCAAAGTAAATATTGTGGCTTCAGAAAGAGAATATTTGGAAATAACCTACCAAACTTAACAAAGAGCTAGGATTACCAACTCAGTGGCTCATTAAGTCATTTTGATTCAATGTTAATGTAATGATATTTTCTTTTCCACATTAGATGAGAATAAGTAGTTGAGAACAAAACTCTATTGAAGCCAACACACAATTCTGAACATAAAAAGATAATACACTTTCAATGTCATATTCCTAAGGGTTTTCTATTTCATATTTCTCTCCTTGGCTCCATGAGACCTTATATCTCATAGCTACAACATTGTCATGACCAGTAAATGGTCCTTTTTATTGCTATAATAATTGTGGCTATGCCACATGCTTTCTAAAGGATAATATGAAAATAGTAAAACTAATCATTTAAATTAGTTTCTGTAATACTGTTCTTGGCACAGAATAGACTCCATGAATCTTTTGCAGCTATTTTAACTCAGAGCGTACCAGCTTTTGTAGATTTAACTCCAAACCTACCCTATATTTTCTTGACCTTGGACACTTATTAACATTTTATGATTCTGGAACAGTAGTTACTCTATAATGACCATACTCTTTTATGATCTATTATAATAATAGATTACACAATTATTTTATGGGATAATATATTAAAATCCTCTGAATTTTTAAAAACCTTTGAGCAAAATGTGAATAGGTCTAACAAGGTAAAAGAAATGACCTAATTCTGTTTGCTTAAACTTTGTCTTTTTATATCAAAAGAGATGCCTCACTTAGTAAAATCCATGACCATTGAGAGAAATTGTCTTAAACCAGAAAATGTTCATTATCAACTTAGAGTTAGTATTTCTATTTATATAAAAAAATTCCTGTTATTATCCTTATAGTTAACTACCTATTGTGATTATGTGATTAAATATTAAAATTTCATTCCCTTTACCTATAAAATTCATCTTATAACAAAAAGCAAGAACTCTATACATTATATAAGCCAAATTATAATAGGGAAATATAATGCCAATTCTGGCATTCAGTAATTCTCAAGAAAAAAAACCATAAACGAGTGAAGACATCTAATGTGTGACTGCATTTTTGTTTTATTTATTTATTTATTTAGTTAGTTAGTTATTTAGTTATTTTCTGAGTCTGTTTTCCAGAACATGAAATGGAGGGTTCTCACAGCTATGTCTGGAAGTCATGCAACAGTGTGCATGTTAATCATGCTTGCAGCAAACAGATATGTAATGCCTCTAAAATTACTAGAAGACTGGTATGGAAATGAGCATAAAGATAAAACAGACAGAGATGCACAAAGATCCTAAGGACATTATCCTCTTAAGTGTTTATTAGAGTTCCAGTTTAATGCATTCTTTATTGCCAAGGAACTAATTTCATTTGCATTTTAACAGGGTTTTAGTCAAGTTAATCCTATTTCTTCCTTTGATAAGAACTTGTTCTGCAGTTAGTGCAAAAAAAGAAAGAAAAACAAACAAACAGACAAACCTGGAATGGTCATCTTATAATTAAAAATTAAATTTCTGGGTCATGGCCATGTCTTAGAGGATACATGATTTCATGAGAGAATGAGAACGAGTGTTTGCATTTTCAAACTCCACATAAAAGCAAAGTAAGCTGGACCAGTGGCAGCTTGGAATCCCAGCACTCTCAAGCCAGAGGTAGAATATCCAGGAGCTTAAGATCCCTAACTAAACAAGAAAGCACTGGCAAGCCAAGGGTTCACTAAGAGACAGTTACCTAATTAATATGGAGTGGAATACAACTGAGGAAGTCACACTCACTTTGAACTTCCTCACTTGTATTAATGTCCATGTGCACAAAACCACATACGCATACACGGTCACATAAGCATATTTCTCATTAGGTTTCTTGCAGCTTATTAAAGATGATGCATGTCTTTTCAGAGTTCTATATATCATTACATTTTAACACTGAAAATGTGGGTTAGAGCAAGCTCTATAACAAGACAAGCACTTTTAGTCATTGATGCTAAATATTACTTATGGAAGATGTAGTAATAACACAACCTAATTTTTGTGAGTGTAAACAATGATTAAATTAGACACTTGTAAGAACAGAATAAGTTTTGTTACATACTTAACCTTTTAATACCTTGTATCAACAACAGACTTTTATCCAAACCAAAAAATAATATTAGGAAAGTTTGAAATATAAAAACTCAGGTCAGTAGCATGTTAATAAAATGGAAAGATAACATGGTTATTTGAAAGGGACATGTTCTTGATTTTAAATTTAATAGTTGTATTAGTTAGAATTTTACTGCTGTGAACAGACACCAAAACCAAGGCAACTCTTATAAGAGCAACATTAAATTGGGGCTTGCTTACAGATTCAGAGTTTCAGTCTATAATCATCAAGGCCGTAAAATGTCAGAATCCAGGCAGGCATGGTGTGGGGCCATGAAAAGCAGCCTATTTTGGTTGAATGAGACTTGTTCCAGAGACCTAGTAGAAAACTCTACAAGGGACAGAACAGTGAGCCATGTTCCCAGAGACAGGTGCCTGACACCACAGAACCCCCAAATCTTGTCTATAAGTCACTCAGACAATGTGCCAAGCTCCTGGCATTCTGGCAAGACTCCACCCCCACAGTTACTTGTCTATAGCCAGGTAGACTCCTCCCCACAGTAACCCAATGTAACAGCAAGATAGCCCAGCCCACTATAAAAGGGGCTGCTTGGCCCCTCCTATCTCCTTTTAAGCTCTCACCTTTCTTACTCTCATCTCTATCCCTCCTTCACCCTCTCCCTTCCCACCTCTCTCCACATGGCCATGACCAGACTCTCTCCCTCTTTTTACCTTCTCTCTTCCTCTCTGCCTTTCTACAATAAAACTCTAAAACCATAGACTGTCCTCTCTCATCAAGGCCCACCATTATTAAATGATGGGATAGGCTTTCCCCTAAAGAGCTGCTTCTAACCTCCCACCAGAAGGCCTTCCTGCGCTCCAACCATGGACCAAACCAAGGACTCTCACCTCATGGGAACCACCCAGTGCCCCCCCCTTTCCCTGCCCTCTTCTCCCTTCATCCCCAGGGCTGACTGAGCTGCCAGTGGTGTCTGGGATGCCTGAGACAGAGACCTGTTATCTCTGGCCTTCATGAGGCCCAGAGACCTAGGCCTGCCCCTTGTCCACCCCTGGGGTTTGGGTCCGTAGTTTCCAGTAGCCAGACACCCACCCAGGGCCACATGGAAAGCATGTAGCAGTCTCCCCAGGTCTGCCCACTCAGAGCACCAGAACACTGGCTGAATGGGGGTGGGGTGTGGTAGAGGGGTTTCTCCTACTCCCTTATTCCCCTATGCCCACTGCCATGCAGCATGGTGCAGGTGGAACTGATAATTCTACATCTTCATCTGAAGGCTGCTAGCAGAATACTGGCTTCCAGGCAGCTAGAAAGCAGGTGTTAAGCTCACACATACAGTGACACACCTAAGCCATTATGGCCACACCTCATAATAGTGCTACTCCCATCATTGGGAAGAGAGGCCCCTTGGTCTTGCAAACTTTATATGCCCCATAGAGGGGAATGCCAGGGCCAAGAAGTGAGAGTGAGTGGGCAGGGGAGCAGGGCAGGGGGAGGGTATAAGGGACATTCAGGATAGCATTTGCAATGTAAATGAAGAAAATATCTAATAAAATAATTTAAAAAAATAGTGCTACTCCCTGGGCCAGGCATATGCAAATCATCACAAAAATTTTAAGACTACCTCGTGAAGATGTAGTAATATAGACTTATGATGAAGGCAATTAGGTAACAGGAACTAAGCAATAATTCTACTCCTAACCACAAAGGATAGTTTAATTCTCTACTCCTGACCACAAAGGATAGTTTAATTCTCTCCTGAAGGAGAGAAAATGGAAAATGAGGAAACAAACAAGACCCTGTCAATCTAGCTCATTTTCCAAATGGAAACATATTCCTTGATGTTGTGTATTTGCCTTGTATCATTCATAAGTTGTTTTTAACTTTTATTTTAGTTACAGTATATGCAATTTTTGAGGTAATTATGACAATGTTTTTTATTTTTGATGTTTGCCAGTATATTAAATTATTAAATTGTACTTGGACATTTCATTATCTTAGCCATTCAGCATTTGATACAAAAGGAAAAAAATGTTATCTGATGGTTTCATATATGCCTTCATGTTGGAAATTGAACATCTATAAGTTTCCTAAACAAAACACAGAAAGGTTCTGCTACTGAAAACAACACATACTTGAAGTATAGAACATGGAGAAATCAAGCTAGTATTGACTTCAACCTTTTAGTTCTAATGGATTGCTTTCATAATAGAGATGGCATCTACCAGAGCAGACAGGAAGCCATCAGACTCATCTATCCATAAACATCATGTGCTACAGTAATAACTGTCCTGGCAAGATAGGATCACTGGGGCCATAGAGGCCTGGGATTTTAGAAATGAACCAACTACTCTCTGGTTAGATTTAAGGCCTAATCACCAATATGAAAGGCATACCTGGCATCATTATGAGGGCCAATATCTTTGGCCTTATATTTCATAATATATAAGGAAAACCATTCTGATATTATTCTGCTTTATAGATACGGCAATAAAATAGTTCTTAATGATTTATTACTATGTGTACATTGGTGACTTCCTCAGCCCTCATCAGAGAAAAAAATCTTCAAGAAGGTAGTAATTAACATATGTAGCCACATCTGATCAATATTCAGAGAGTAAAAGACGGGCATGTGCAGAACAAATTCATGCATCTGTTTCACAGTTTGTCCTCTAGGACTTAGTAATTTTTGTAAAGATGAAACTGGAAGAGTCTAAGCTCCGAAGGTCTTCGATGACCATGTCAAAAGTGGTTCTCATACAAAAGAAAAGCCTTTACACATGAAAATACTGATTATGACAACATTCATACCTTTGTTTAAGCTAAAGTTAGAAGTAGAAGGTAGGCATAAAGTTGCACTACTAGGTGAGGACCTATTGGGAGACAAAATTCTTCTCTTTCTTTCTTTCTTTCTTTCTTTCTTTCTTTCTTTCTTTCTTTCTTTCTTTCTTCCTTCCTTCCTTCCTTCCTTTCTTTTTTTTTTTACTTACTTCACATACTAATACTCACTGGCCCCCTCCCTGTGACTACCTCCTACAATTTTTCCTCCTCCCCCTCCCCTTCTCCTCTGAACTGGTGACAGCCACCCTGGCTATTCCCTCACCCTTGTACCTCCTTTTGCTTAACTTCTTTGGATCTGTGGAGTTTAGCATGGGTATCCTGTATTTTATGGCTAATATTAACTTTTCAGTGAGTATATGCCATGCATGTGCTTTTGGAACGGGGTTACTCTAGTATAATTTTTTTTGCAATTTGAAATATCTTTACATATTATGATATCTTCTTAAATTTCGTTCTTCAGGGACTTTTAGTTCTTGTAATACAGATCTTTCACTTGGTTGGTTAGAGTTACACCAAGATATTTTATATTATTTGTGGTCATTATAATGGGTGCTGTTGTCCTAATTTCTGTTTTGCCTCATTATTATTTGTATAAAGGAATCTACATATTTCTTTGAGTTAATTTCATATCCAGCCACTTTGGTGAATGTGTTTATTAGCTGTAGAAGTCTTCAGGTAGGATTTTGGGGGTTGAATATGTATGCGATTACATCATCCACAAATAGTGATAAGTGAACTGTTTTTCCTTTCTGATTTGTATTCCCTTAATCTTTGGTTGTCTTATTGCTATAGCTGGAACATCAAGTGTTGCATTTAATAGATAGGGAGAGAGTAGGCAGCCTGGTGTCAGTGGAATAAAAAACATAAACAAGTGAAGACATCTAATGTGTGACTGCATTTTTGTTTTATCTATTTATTTATTTATTTATTTATTTATTTATTTATTTATTTATTTATTTTCTGGTTTGCTTGCTCTTAGCCATTGGCTTGCTTTAGCGTGCTGTGATTATGTTAACTATGTGCCTTGTAACCCTGATCTCTAATATTTTGTAACATAGATGAGTGTTGGACTTTGTCAAAAACTTTTTCAGCATTTAATGACATGATCATGTGATGTTTTTCCTTTTAGTTTATTTATTTGGTGGATTATGTTGATGGATTTCCACATATTGAACCATCCTAAGGTTGAAATCTAATTGAGTATGATGAATGATGTTTTTGATGTGTTTCTTAATTCACTTTTTGAGTATTTTATTGAACTTTTTGTACCCATGTTTACTGGCTAGTTTTGTGTCAACTTGACACAGCTGGAGTTATCACAGAGAAAGGAGCTTTAGTTGAAGAAATGCCTACATGAGATCCAGCTGTAAGGTATTTTTTCAATTAGTGATAAAGGGGGAAAGGCCCCTTGTGGGTCGGACCATCCCTCTTGTGGGTGGTGCCATCTCTGGGCTGGTAGCCTTGGGTTCTATAAGAGAGCAAGCTGAGCAAGCCAGGGAAAGCAAACCAGTAAGTAACATCCCTCCATGGCCTCTGCATCAGCTCCTGCTTCCTGACCTGCTTGAGTTCCAGTCCTGAATCCTTTGGTGATCAACAGCACTATGGAAATGTAAGCCGAATAAACCCTTTCCTCCCCAACTTGCTTCTTGGTCATGATGTTTGTGCAGGAATAGAAACCCTGACTAAGACACCATGTTCATAAGAGAAATTGGTGTGGAATTCTCTTTCTTTGTTGAGTCTGTGATTTAAGTATCAGGCTGCCTGAGACTTCATAGAGTACATTTGGGAGTGTACCTTTTGTTTCTGGTTTGTGGAATAACATAAAAATTATTGGTATAAGTCCTTTTTGAAAATCTATTGTCATTTGAAATGTAAACGAATGAAAAATATAAAAAGAAAGAAAATCTGGAGCAATTCTATGCTAAAACTATCTGGCCCTGAGATTTTTCTGGTTGGAATATTTTTGATGATTGTTCTATTTCCATAGGGACTGTAGTGCTGTTTATATACTTTACCTGATCTTGATTTAACTATTGTAAGGTGGATATGTCTAGAAAAATTGTACATTTCGTTAAGATTTTCCAACTTTGTGGAGATAGACTCTTGAAATGACACCTTATGATTCTTTAAATTTCCTTGGTGTCTGTTATTATGGCTCTCTTTTCATTTTTGATTTTGTTGATTTGGTTACTCTATCTCTGTCCTTTCCTTAGTTTGGCTGTTTGTTTATCTTGTTGATTCTTTTCAAAGAACCAGCTCTTGGTTACATGGATTCTTTGTATTGTTTTGTTTTGTTTTGTTTCTAACTGATTGATTTTAGCCCAGATTTTTATTAGTTCCTGCTTTCTACTGCTCTTTGGTGTGCTTACACATTTTCTTTCCATAGCTTTCAGGTGTACCTTCAAATTGCTGATATGAGAACTTCCTAATTTCTTTACTGAGACACTTAATGCTTTGAACTTTCCTCTTAGCACTGCTTTCTATGTATCCCATATATTTGGGTATAATGTACCTTGATTCCCATTGAATTCTAGGAAGTCTTTAATTCATTTCTTTATTTTGTCTCTGAGCCAGAGATCATTTAGTAGGGAGTTGCTTAATTTCCATGACTGTGTAGGCTTTTCAGTGTTTCTGTTATTGTTGAAGTCAATCTTTAATTCATGTTGTTCTGGTTAATTACAATCCATTATTTCAATTTTCTTGTCTGTTGAGTCTTCCTTTGTGACTGACTATCTGGTCAATTTTGGGAAAGGACCTATGAGATGGTGAGAAGAATGCATAATCTTTTGTGTTTGGGTAAAATATTCTGTAGATGTCTGCCAGGTTTATTTGATTCATAATGTTTTAATAGTTTCATTATTTTCCTGTTTAATTTGTGTCTGGATGTCTTGCTAGCTGATGAAGTGGGGCATTGAAGGCTTCCAATTATTAACATGTAAGGTTCAATGTGCTATTTAAGCTTTAACAATGTTTCTTTTACAAATGTGTACGTTCTTGTGTTTGGGGCTTAGACTTTCAGAACTGATATATCATCTCAGTAAATTTTTCTTTTAATGAGTATGAAGTGCCCTTCCTTTTCTATTTTTATTAATAATGGTTGAAAGTCTATTTTATTAGATATTAGAATGGCTACTACAGCTTGCTTCTTTGGTCTGTTTTCTTAGAAAACATATTTGAAGCCCTTTACTCTAAGGTGATATCTATCTTCATTGAAGACATATGTTTCTTGTATACAACACAGTGATAGCTCCCGTCTTTTCATTCATTCTGTTATCCTATGTCTTTTTATTGGGAATGGACTCCACTGATGTTGAAAGATGTTA
Source organism: Mus pahari (assembly GCF_900095145.1). Taxonomy (NCBI): domain Eukaryota; kingdom Metazoa; phylum Chordata; class Mammalia; order Rodentia; family Muridae; genus Mus; species Mus pahari. The sequence goes on along the minus strand of NC_034600.1, from coordinate 68,712,787 downwards.
ATAAACAGTGACTGTTACTTCCTGTTATTTTGATATTGGTGGTGTTAGTACGTAGTTTGTGTGTGTGTGTGTGTGTGTGTGTGTGTGTGTGTGTATGTGTGTGTGTGTATGTACGTATGTATGAATGCGTGTGCATGTTTGTGTGCTTCCCTCCTTTTTGCTATTATGGAATTGCTAATTTCCTGTGTGTTCTTGGATGTAGTTATCCTCCTTGGGTTGGAATTTTTCTTCTAGTATTTTCTGTATAGATTTGCAGATAGCTATTGTTTGACTTTGAATTTGTCTTGAAATAACTTGTTTTCTGTATCAGTGGCAATTGAGACTTTTTCTGTGTATATTAGTTTAGATTGGCATCTATGTTTTGTTTTTTTGTTTTTGTTTTTGTTTTTTGTTTTTTGTTTTAATGAGGTTACAGGATATCTATCCAGGCCTTCTACATTTTAGAGTCTCTTGTGAGAAGCCTGGGGAAATTCTGCCTTTGTATATGTCTGGACTTTTCCCCTTGCTGCTTTTAATATTCTTTCTATGTTTTACAGATTTTTATATTTTGGTTATTATGTGGTGGGAGGATTTTCTTTTCTTGTCCAGTCAAATTAGTATTCTATAAACTTCTTGTATATTTATAGGCATTTCTTATTTTAGGCTGGAAATATTTTCTTCTATGGTATTGTTGAAAATATTTTGTGGGTCTTGAACCTGGGACTGTTTATTTTATTCTCTTCCTATTATTCTTAGGTTAGCACTTTTCTTGGTATTCCAGATTTCTTGAATGTTTTGTGTCAGAACTTGTTTAGATTTAATATTTTCCTTGACTGGCATATCAATTTACTCTATTGTATATTCTAGGCCCAAGATTCTTTCTTTCATCTCCTATATTCTGTTGATTATGCTTGCATTTGGTACTCCTGTTCTCTTCTCTAGGTTTTCCATCTCCAGGATTTCCTCAGTTTGTGTTTTCTTTATTGTTTCTCTTTCTATTTTAAGGTCTTGAACAGTTTTAATTATTTCCTTCACCTGTTTAGTTATATTTTCCTGTATATCTTTAAGGGTTTATTTGTTTCCTTTTTAAAGGCCTCTATCATCTTTATAAGTTTGGATTTAAGATACATTGTGTGTGTGTGTGTGTGTGTGTGTGTGTGTGTGTGTGTGCTTCAGTTGTTTTAGGATACCCAAGTCTTGCTGTAGTAGGGTAACTATGCTCTGAAGATCTCATTGACTGTGTTCTTTCAAGGGCCTTTCATCATCTGGGAGTCTTTGATCCCTGGATATTCCTATTGTATTAGGTATTGGGAGTGGGGTTAACCTCAAAGATCTTGGTGTGGCAGGACCCTGATTGGTACCCTTGTGCTGTAGGTTTACAAACATGCAGGTTGTATGGTTCAGGAGCTTTAGGACAGATGAAAGTGGCAGAGAGATGGCTATAGAATAGAGGTATGCCTGGAATAGCAGGCTGCTCATAGCACCTAGGCTTGCTCCAGAGTACTCAGAAAGCATGGAAGATGGGTGGGCCAATAGGAAGCTTACCTGTTTGACTCAGGTTCAGCAGGTCTGCTGAAGATAGGCAGAGAGGTGGGGTGAACTGGAGATACCCCTGTGATAACAGGCTGCTCAAGGCAGTTTCCTTTCCTCCAGAGGACTCAGCAAGCATGGAAGATGGGTGTGGGAAAGGACGTTTAGCTCTTTGGTTCAGGGTAAGCAGGTCTGATAAAAGTGGGAGGAGGGGTGGCAGGAGAATGGAGGTCTCCCAGAGATAACAGGCAGCTCAGGGCAATTTCACAAAACACTTTTTATAAGAGTGTAAACCCATGTTAGGTTGACTACATTCCAAGGGATTGTGGGATAATCCTGTTATTAACAGAGCACTTCACTATATCTGGATTGCTTACAGACTCTCTCAGTGGGGCTTCTTCCCTTTCTATGCCTCACCTTAATTGTCAAGTATCTTTCTGCACAGATTCTCTGGAATATAATACCCTGAGAAGGGCTCTATGCAGATGTTGCTTGACTCAGCCCTCAAGTCTCCCTCTAGCTTCCCTCCCTCCAGATAATTAGATGCTGTGTTTTGACCAATCAGCCCTTTCCAAGTGCCCCACTAAGAGTCCTTATATACCCTACCCTTATATATCCTAACCCTGGAACAACAAAATAGAACTGCCGCAGAGAACTTTTCTCCAGAAGTCCTTCTGTCACACTGACCACCTGAACCCTGCTCACTGCCTCTACTCTCTCTGCTCTTGTGGTCTGTTGACCAATGCTGGTGGGGAAGGGAGAAACACAAGGATGACTCCATCCCCAAGAGTATTTGAGAAATAGAAATGGGACACAGTGTAATTATATTACAAAGGCTACATGAAGTTGGGTGGGTAGGGGGCTTACAAGGGGATCTAGGAGTTCAGAGAGAGAGGTGAATAGAAGAAAAATATTTGGTATAAAATTGTTAATGAATTAACAGAAACAAAATGTAATTAAATGTTTTATATGAAACCCAAGAGCATATACCATGAATTTATAACAATGAATGAAGAAAAAAATGTACCAACATTTCTTGAGATTAAGCATTCAAATGTATCAAATGTCATTCTAAGAATCTTCACTGTTGGGATATTTTGTACAGGATCACGATTTGTTCACTTTTAAGACTAGGAGACAACATAAGATTGTAGACTCCCTGTGTGAAAACCAAAAGCAGAGACACTCAGAATATGAGAGACACACACATGAGTACCATGAAGTATTATAAAGGTTGTCAAACACATGACAACAGAGCAGGGGGAAGAAGTGAAAACTAGAAAAGAAATTAAACTACTCATTTGCCCTGTTGTTTCTAGTGGTTGATTCTTCAAGAAGAGAAAGATAACCAGAACATCATCCCCAAACAGGTACACACACACACACACACATACACACACTCACACATGTGCACAGGTCACACACACACATGCACACACCCATACACATCCACATGCACACACAAAAACAGAGACACAGAGAGAGATACATAAAGCCAGACCCACACCCATACACAGAAACTGATACAAAGAGACATAGATACAAATAAAATGATGTAACAATATAGAAATACAAACGAAGATATTTTATTAGAAATATACATTAAGCCAATCCACGAAGTATAAGCCAGCACTGCAACAGATTGCCTTCCTCAATTCTTAAGGTTCAATAAAATATGATTACACTATCCCCCTTGTCTTTCTTCCCTCCAACTCTTTCTATATATCCTACTTTACACTACAAATTTTCTTAAGTGCCTACTATACACTGAAAAGGAGTAAAGACAGTTTCAATAGTAAGACTTAGTTTAAAACATCGAGGAGGAACACTTACCCTAGGAGGGAGACAACATGATCACAAATGTGTTCTTCCCATGGTCAGTCTTCTACATTGTGTTCTACATGTGGTGATCCCTGCATTTTCCTCGATAGTGGAACACTGGCTTGTAACCTGTGATAGTGAATACTGTTTTTGTGCTCCTCCCTGGAAATAATTTCTCTTTTACAACCAAGAAAACCCTTACAGAAGTTCAAAAGTAAGAAAGACTTCCCTAAACAATGTGTAGACTTTTCTGAGATATGCTGTAATTCCCAAAACTTTTTAAGTACCCAAAGTGTCATAATCAGGAATTAAGTAAATATGTGAGAAATGCAGCTACTTTAATAATGTTTTAGAATAATGGTTAATGGTATGGGTAGAAGTTTAGGGTATATTAATTATTTTAAATTATTGAAATATTTTAATTGAAAAATAGTTACATAGTTTCTTGTCTATTATTGACTCTTTCCAATCTATGTCATTGCTCCTCCCTTTTTCTTTCTCTCTCTCTCCACACACAAACACACACAAACACACACACACACACACACATACACACACACACACACACAAATCAACATATAACTACAACCTACTGTAGTACTCTGTCCACTTACTGCTGCATATATGTATATATATATATTTACATATTTATGCGTGTATATATGTGCATATATACACACAATGTGTGTGTGTGTGTGTGTGTGTGTTTTCAGGGCTGTCCACCTGGTGTTGAATAAACAGGTATTTCTTTAAAGTTTAACTGTAAATAAGTTTGAAAACTTCCTGAAAAATAGCTGATAAAAGAAAGACAGAAAGGATCTATCCTACCCAACACAGTAAACAAGAATTTACACCGAATAGGGAAAAAAAGAATATTTCATGTAAACTCTGGAGGAAAGTTTTCATATACAATGTAGTGCTATTCTAAGACAGTAGGCAGAGGGAACTGAATGACTGAGGTTCAAGGAAAGTTAACAAACTCAGAAATGAACAAGAAATACATGATGATGAATTAGGCCACTGACATTTGATCTTGCATTGTAATTTGATCTCTCTAGAGTAATCAAATCAGTCAATGACATGATTTACTTTGGTCTCTTATTTTTCTTGCACACTTGTGGAGATTCATTTTGTTGAGATTTAATATACTGCAACCGCATTAATTTTCTTGCGTGATACCATATTGTCAGGGCATAGCAGGCACGAAGGTCAGTCTTTGTAAAGGACAATGTTTACGATGGAACCTCCTGAACAAATTACAGACTAACACGAAGTTGTTTTCAGGTCTGTTGCCATTCCTGAACTTACTAAGCTGTAATATATGCTGAATCCTTGAAAAGAATATCCCTCTCCATTTGTAAATTTGCCACGGGGGTTTCTGCTCATTAATCACGAAAGACAGCTAAGAGAACATCAGCTAATATGGGGAATTTAGTGATGTGGAGCAACAATCACCACAGAATATATAACTAAACTATTTAAAAGATCCATGTGTTACAGGATTTATATATGTCTGTCTTCTCTCTACCTAATTTGTTAATCTCTTGAAATAGTACCATGCACCATTTATACTACACTGGATACATAGTTTGGGATTTTTAGCCATCAGTGGAAAAATCACACAGATCAGAATTAAGCCTAAGAAATCAGAATCTAGCAAGTCTATTCTTTTAGAAAAATATCAGTAAGTTTTAAACTAGGTTTACAAAAGACTCAGATAAGGAATATGTATTTGGTAGTGAGCACATCTTTAAATTTCTTGGAATTCTACAGGAGTGCTCTCTTTAAAAACATGCATATTTAATGAGGACATGAATTAAAACAAATGGGAATGGGGGGTAAAATAACCAGGTGTTGGCTCTCCGAAGAATGGATTCTTTATAAAATATCATCCAATCTGGTAAATGTCTCTCTGCATTTTGCATGGAAAGAGAGTCCTTTTTATCCAATACAGACTTATTTGTCATGATTTACGTTCACAGGGGAAAGAGATGTGGAAGGTTGCAGTGTTCTAAATCTATGGGCTTGCTATCACCTCAACCACTGCTCAGTAAAGAAAAGAAGAGAAGCGACAGACTACATTTTTCCTAGTAGCTTTAATCTATTTTTAGTATGTTTTCAAGTTGGGTCTTTAACAAGAAAAAGTCCATTTTTTTTTAATTTACTTCGTTAATTTTTGAGATCATAAAATAATTGCCTAATTTTCCTTTACCTTTTCTATCATTCCTACATATTTGTCTTTGCTCTCTTTTGAATTCATGACTTCTATTTTCAATTTCCATCAACAGTTATTGTAAACATTATATATATATATATATATATATATATATATATATATAGAGAGAGAGAGAGAGAGAGAGACAGAGAGACAGAGAGACAGAGAGACAGAGAGACAGAGACAGAGAGATAGAGAGAGACACACAGAGAGAGACAAAGAGACAGAGAGACAGAAAGACAGAGACAGACAGAGACAGACAGAGAATAGAGAGGAAGAGAGAGAGAGAGAGAGAGAGAGAGAGAGAGAGAGAGAGAGAGAGAGAGAGAGAGAGAGAGAGAGAGAGTTAGTTCATATTCAGATAGGGCAATCAACCTGTTCTATTAGGAACCTCTTCAAATAGCACATGTACTATAGGATATAGTTCTTTTGTTTAACATGTATCATCTAAACTTTTAGGAAATAGATGCTACTCAGAGTGAGGTACATGGAAAGAGATGTCAAAATAGGGTGCAGTAGGGGGCAGTTTTCAAATTTCACTGAAATTGATGACATTGAATATCATGTAAAATGTTGGTAAACAAACATACAAGGTTCATTATAAAACATTAGATATGTTCACAGAAAAATGAAATAAATTTAAATCCATATATTACACATGTTTAGAGACAACAGAGTTTAATTTTTGATTGATAAATTAGTAGAGCTGCAATGGTGAATATTCATTGTTTAAAAAAGAATCTGCAATAATTGAAATGTGCCTATAAATTAGTACTTTGAAAGTCCAGGTAACAGGAAATGGCACACATAATTATGATAATTATGTATTACGGATCTGATAAAAATTATAAATATGAAATTTCTAACAAGAACCAGAGAAACTGTAAAAACAAAACAAAACAAAACAGAATATGAAAGCAAACACACATTTTACTCAACCTCAAATCTGTGGGAGAAAAAAGATAAAAATCACTCAAAAAAGTAATTATGTCAACTTCAAGTGTACTTCATTTTTATATTTTAATAATATCATACTTTATTATAAAATGACTTATAGTGTGATAAGATATATAGAGTGAATATCCTTAATTTAAATCTATGAGCTACACTCAAGAAAGTGTTGGACAATTCAGCAATTTTTTTTCACTTTTTGAAATTATAACTAAATTGCAGTTTCTTACTTTCCATAAACTTGTATTTATGGAACCCTTCTCTCCTTCAAATTCCTGCCACTTTTTTTTTACAACACACACACACCCCCCCACACACACACAATTTATAGTCACAAAGAAAACCAGTTCATATAATGTTATTTGTTTGCATGTTTTCATGGATGGCCCTTTGACACTGGGCTACCAAGTAGCATGATTATCCCTAGGGAAGGTCATTTCTCCATTTTTTTTTTTTTTTGCATGCTTTTGTTGCCTGTATTTCTTTGTGTAGATTTGAAGCTTCAAGGTTTCTTTTCAATCCAGTTTAGCATGCCAGTTGGACTCATCCTTGTTCAGCTCATGCTTGGGGAGTCATTTTGGTGAGACTTTATGGTGTGGTTTCTGATGTTGCTAAAATATGCAGTCTCAGAACACACTCCTTGATCATCTCTTCGGGTCTAAGAAACCTGAAAAGACTGAGCTTAGCTCACTGGTATACCATTAGGAACGAGGACGTGAGTTCCAGACATGGAGGATTAAAATTAAGAAGGAAGAAGAAAAGAAATAAAGATAAAATACAGTAGGGAAAGAGGAGAAGATATTTGTAATCATGTTTAGAAGGCTCAGTAAATAAATGTGCCTTAGCCCTGTCCTTTCTGGGGAAAATACCAAAAGCCATATAGTTCACCCAATTTATCATATTTATATAAAATAATAAAATCATTTGCCCTGGGGCCTTGTGTTATTTAAAACTGAGATTTAGAAGGAACGTCTCACAAGCCTTCAAGTAAACATGCATAATGTAAAAACTCTGCTAAGAAGATAAATGTTATGATGCAGGTTAAAATAAAACTGCTTTCCCCTATGGTAGACTGTCATACTCGTGAGGAGTCGCACCTCTCAAACAGATCATGGCTGAACTTAAACACGTAGGGTGCATTTGGTCTGTCCTGAAGTCATATTACTGCATTTTTTTTTTAATTTGCTGAGGTGCTCATAGTTTCCAAAAATAGATTAAGGAATGAAGAATGATATTTTCCTATCACTCTTGAATGGGCATTAAATGATTAGTTATACTGACAGTGAAAATGCATTAATTAAAAAAAATATTGAAAATATTGCTAACTTCAGTGACAGATTTTACTCATGTGGTTTCTCCCTCAGTGAAAATGTAGCTCATAGAATAATCAACTGCTTTTATTTAATATATGTAGATAGATCTATAGTTAGATAGACAGACAGAAAGACAGGGAGATAGACTGGGAGACAGAGATAGAGATACATAGACATAGATTAGATAGAGATAGAGGCAGAGAGGGAAAGAGAGAGAATAGAGACCAGATTCTTCAGACCCGCCTGAACCTGGGGTTACAGTTTGTTGTGAGCTGTTCAATGTGCATTTCTGAGAGGGAACACTTGTCCCCAACAGAGACAGCATGTTCTATTATCCAACAAGGTGCCTCTCTACTTCCCAGATATTGGTTGGTTTTTTTTTTTAATTGTATCCAGTATATTGAGATCATATTCTTTGAAATACTTCTCTTATTTTCTTCCAAATCATGCCAGTTAGTTTGTCTCATCCATGAGAAAAGCGAGTAATGAAGGTAATAAAATATTTGAACATATTTTCTAAAAGGAAATGTAGTAGTTTCTGTGATGAATGCCCCTATCCCCTCTCTTAGGAATTTTAGCACTTGCTCCCCAGTTGTTGGTAGTATTTGTTGATAGAAGTTTAGGAAGTACATTACTGGTTGGGTTTGATTAATAATAATAATAATAATAATAATAATAATAATAATAATAATAATAATAATAAAAAGCGTACCTATTTCCAGTTCCCTGTCTCTGCTTCAGGCTTGCAGTTCAAGATAGAAGCTTTCAGATTGCTATTCTAGATGTGATACTTGCTGCTTGCTGCCAGGCTTCTCTGTTATCATAGACTCTAACCTGCTGGAACTGTAAATTCAAATAACCACTTTTTGTTGCAAATTGTTTTGGTCATTACATTTTATAGCAGCAACAGAGTAGTGGGTAATACAAACGTGATACAAAAGACAAGAAAGTATGTGGGAAGGTGTGCTTTCATATCAGTTAGGATAGAATATAGCAGTTCTACAATAAGATATTACTCCATGAAATCATAACAACAAGTGGTAGGTAAATCTGTATCCCGATGCATTTCCAAGGCTACCATGAATTAGAAAATGTTCGTAGCTCTTCAAATATTGCAAGCTTTCTAATTGTTGGAAATAGCTCTTCAATCTATTGAAAGTAATTCCATAGTCTGGCATTTTTTACTCTAATGTATCTACTCAAGAAGCAAGGAATCATAGCCATATATATATATACAAAAAATATTATTCCTGAAATCTAAAACCTAGAAAGAACCAAAATGTCCATTGGATACTTGACTGATGCATAAAAATAGTAGGGCTACACACTGGAATGCTATTTAGTTATAAAAATAATAATATATAGATGTAGTCCCCAACAGTAATATGTATTATAGTAAATGAACAAAGCTAACTAGAGTAGTTTATTTTGTAAATTCCAGTTTTATAAGCCTTAATACTTATGAAGTTTTTCCAGGATAAAGAAATGAGACCGTTATTTTTCTACATCTGAGGATTGGTAAGTTATAATGATTAAAATATAACAGACAATAAAAAGCAAGTTATAGACTGATATTTGTACATCCAATGGATGATATTTAGTTTTGCAAATTAAATATAATTTAGTCATAATTGAGTGAGTGAAGGTATCCAAAAGTAGGAATGGTGACTATTGTCTTTTTAGCATGAATTACCATTAAATTTAAAAAACCACATGACCTATAAACACAAATAATTCTCTCTGTTCTGTTTATTTCCCCATAAACTCATACTCACAGTTTCTTCAGAGACTGAAAAAAATCAATATATATATATATATATATATATATATATATATATATATATGCATATTAATTATTTGATTATATGATAATATTTTAAATAAAAATAATTGATTAATAAATAACAACATTTGTTAACAGTCAACAATAATTGAAGATTAAGTTGTGAGAAAGAGTAGAGGGGACAAGAAAAGGGCCAGAGGTAGGAAATAACTTGGTGAAAATGATATAGATATAGTACTCATACAAAATTCTCAATACTTAATTTAAAATTTTATATTATTTACATCTATACATACTTTTCAAAAATATAATTTTAAAATTAGTTTTTTATTATAGGTCATAAAAGATATTATATTTGAACAATGTTAAAATATTTTGGCAGTTATATATATTTGGCATATATATATATATATATATATATATATATATATATATATATATACCTGTTACATCATATTTATTTTTTAAAATGTTATAATTAGGAGTATTCCATCAAACATTAGTTTGATCTGTTGAATACATTACATCTCAAGATATTTTAAAATTTAATCCACAATGATTAATCTATATATTATCAACTACTTTTCTTTAGTATTTTATGTAAAGTGACATTTCATTAATTTGTTCTTCTTACATTGATGGAAAACAAGCATAAAAAATCTCCACATCCATCCTTACATGCTGATTTTTTATAGCAAATATATTAACAAAGTACAAATTATATATTCATTCTTCTTGAAATTTATATCTTACCCTCAATGAGTTATAATATTTAATATCACTTGAAATTTCAGGAACAGTTTGACTTATAAAATGAAAATATTGTCCATCAGATTCATCACTTAAAGCTAGCACTTTGGATTCACATTATGTTCATCTACAACATTAACTTTTCTCAGTTGTTTAATAAGTAACTTTCATTCTAATAAAAGCATTCTTCTTAAACATTCAAAGGGAATTCTTAAAGATTCCCTTATTAATCTTATTTTTTAGTAACTATTACAAAATGCCTTTAAAACTGAAGTTGGATAGCTCATTTCAGAGCATGCATTCTTTTAATAAACTCTGCTACTTTATTTGTGCTTGATTACTAACTTTAAGATTTGCAAATATAGTTTAAAATGCTTGAAGTGGTTTTGACTCATATTGCAAAGCATGAACAGCTTCATGGTGAGCAAATTACCCTGAGAAGTTGGCAGTGAGCTCAATTTGAAATAAGAAAATATTTTTAAAAAATATTGCAGGATAGCAATTGTGGATACATGTAATTAAAGCAAAGGTAGCTTTTTCTTTGATTATTGTAAGGGAGTGAACTGTAAAAGCCCATATGGTGTGAATCTTAAGTGTCACAGATCTTTGGATGTCAGAAGTCTAGGACAAATGTGTTTTTCTGGGGTGTTCCAGCGTCAAAAATGTTTGAAAACAACCAAAAAAATCCATAGAAGTTACCCTGATCACCAACATGACATGTGAGATTCAACCTATATGTACTTTTAGAATGTAAGATCTCAGATGAAGCGTGGGAACCTCCTTAGTCTAAGGGTATAAACAGGGTCAAAGAGTAGTTTGCTGCTATGTCAAATTAGTTGGTTTCTTCATCACCTCAAACTTCCTCTATTATCTTCCTCTTCTACTGAAACCCATTTACCCAAGCCCTTTCCTTACTTTTAGGCATTTTTGCATGATAGCAGCTGAGCTTAGCATTTTTGCAGAAGAGAGCTTGAATAGTGTAATGGTTTGTATATGCTTATCTCAGGGAGTGGCATTACTAGGGAGTGTGGCTTTGTTGGGGCTAGGAGTGGCCTTGTTAGAGAAAATGTGCCTCCTCCATGTGACTGGGCTTTTAGATCCTCCTCCTAGCCATGTGGGAGCCAGTCTACTCCTGATCCAGGCCCCATATATAGCTAGCAGCTTTCAGAGTCACTTACCAAATAGGCTGAATAAGACACCCAACTGAGGAATGTGGTATCTCTGGAATCCAAATATGCCCATTAAATGTTGTCTATTTTTCCTGGTGGTGGGGGGGTCCAAGTGAATAACTTATCTTTCACTTAAGGCATATCTCCGCATGCCCTACACCACCAGATTCCTAAGAATTTCACTGAGGTTGAAGGTCCTTGAATTTTGGTTGGATTTATTTCCCATCTTCCGATATGTGTATGTTCTATCAATGAGTCCAAAGTAGTTGCTTCTTGCTGCTCACTTCATTCAACCAGCATGATGTCATCAATATAGTGCAACAATATGGTATTTTATGGATGAGACAAATGATCAAGATCACTTCTAACTAAAGTGTGACACGGGGCATGAGACTTAATATATCATTGAGGCAAAACTGAAAAGATATACTGCCAACCTTGCCAAGACTAAGCAAATTGCTTCTGGTGGTCCTTAAGGATAAGTACTGAGAAGAAGGCATTTGCTACATCAATATCTGCATACCAGGTGCTAGGATACTACATCTGGTACAGCAGCTGCAATGGAAGTTACTACCTGATTTAGTTTTCTATAGTTAACTGTCATTCTCCATGATCCATCTGTCTTCTGTACTGACCAGATAGAAGAATAAAAGGAATATCTTGCATATTGCTTCTAAGATGGAATATTAAGCCCCACTTAAAGCATTCTACCACTTTCCACATTCAAAGTCCCAAATCCACAATCTTCCAAACAAAAAACACTGTCAGGCCTATGACAGCAATACCCCACTCCTGGTACAACCCACTGTATTAGTTAGGGTTTCAATTGCTGTAAAGAGACACCATGACTAAGACAACTCTTCTAGGAATAACACTTAATTGGCACCTTTTTTACAGGTTCAGAAGTTCAGTCCATTATCATCAAGGCAGGAAGCATGGCACTATCCAGGTAAGTATGGTCCTGAATAAGATGCTGAGAGTTCTACATCTTGTTCCCAAGGAAAACAGCAAAAAACTAGTACCCACAATGTTAGGAATAGGGTGCCAAAGCCCACCTCCACAGTAACCCTCACACTTCTTCCAACAAGGCCACACATACTGCAATAAGGCCACACCTTTTAATAATGGCAGTCCCTGGAACAAGCATTGGCAAACCAACACAACTATTAATTCACTGGGATTTTATTTGGAAATGTTATTGTCTAGATAGCTCTCTCTCTCTCTCTCTCTCTCTCTCTCTCTCTCTCTCTCTCTCTCTCTCTCTCTGCCTCTTTGAATATTCATGTTGCTGTCTTGATTGTGTTGCTATGTTGCAACATGTATGTGTATATATGTGTGTATGATAAAAATAGTTGAAATATTTGACTATTTCTACTTAAAATTGACACTTGTATATATTAGTTTCCAAAGTTGTATGATTAAAATACATGGTGATAAAGTAAAACCATTTTTGGGATATTAAATGAAACTGTTAATTATTATATCATGACATCTTCAAATTTTGATACAATTAAAGAAGTAATTACAGTTGCCCTTCTCACAACCTCAAGTTGTATCATCATTCATACTATGTCATTTATTTTCAAGGATCCCACCTTTTTGGGGGCTCTTATTTGAAACATTTAAAAGTGTTTTTCTGAATTTAGAAATTTTGGGTTTTGTTTTTGATTTTTCTAGATAGGGTTTTGCTTTGTAGCCCTGCCTGTCCTGGAACTCACTCTGTAAACCAGGCTGGCCTCAAACTCAGAAATCTGCCTGCCTCTGCCTCCCAAGTGTTGGGATTAAAGGCATGTGACACCACTGTCCAGAGTAGAAAACTTTTAATGGATACTTGCCAGTATATATTAGACAATTAGTTAGATCCAATATTTCTTACTTCTTTTTATCCACCTTACCATAATTATATTCTAGTACTCAAATCATAAAGTTCTATATTCTCTGAAGGTTTTTGTACTGAGCACTATCCTGTGAACATATCACCCACTGACTAATATCTCTTCACTCTTTACCATTGTGGAAGGTTTATTTATAAATCTTTGTATGAGACAAGGTTAAGGAGACTGGGTGCTATGTGTAGTGTCTCACAGACACTATAGAGTGGAGATACATAATCATTCCAGTCAGTCCCTTCTTACAGTATGTTTCCTGAAACCATATACTTTTAATTCCTATATGGATGTATTGTTTTGCAGTCAGTCTTGATTGTCACCGATGTCGTAAAGTTTGGAGAGATGATTCCACAGACAAGGCACTAATACTATCAGTTTGTTCTCAAAGGACAATTGGAAAATAGAGGGACTCTATTTTTTCACAAGACTCTTGCTGATTAAGATGATTCCAAATAGTAGATCAGGATGAGCCACGCAGATCTGGAGTGATTAAAGTTTGATTCCAGTACTTCACACTGTTTCCCTTAAGTTCCGTGTTATTATTCTCAGTTAAAAAAAAAGAAATCACATTTGAACAGTGGGTGTAGAAAATGCTGCCTGCTATAAATGAATACATACTACCCAGGGGAAGGATAAAAGTAGTAGCCATCTGAAATCACCCATCAGCTCCCCGCTCCTTCAGTTATACTGATTTATACTTTATCTGCTCGATACCATAAAGCCAAATCGTGAACTCACACAAATGAATCAGCAAGAGAAGCATTTAGTGCATCTGTCTCCTGAAAATGAGGAAGCATCTAAAACATTAGTTTTTGTTTTGTTTTTGTTTTTTTTGGTTTTGATTTTTCTTTTTTTGCTTTCAAACACTTGAGAAGAAATTATGAGATACCAGTCCAGATGTTTATGTCTACGTTTATGTCTATGTTTAGAATATCAACACGGACCTTAATGAAAAAAGAAAAAAAGTCTTTGATTTTAAGATCACCAAAGAGTTGGAGTAACAGGCAAGAAGAAAAATCATCTTCATGTTCTCAAATTAAAGTCTGTTCAAAGTAGGTTCAAAAGAAGATTTGTTTCTTAATCATATGCCAAAGAGTAACGTTGGTTCAGAAAATTTGCAGACAACATGGCAAAAAGATTCTGAGATCCAGAATATTAGGAATCCTGTTGTGAAACCTAGAAATGTCTGTTTGTGACTGACTGGGACTATGACAATATCAATGGCCATGTTAATGTGGAAGGAGAAAAAAATTTAGGCTCTCAACTTTAGAGGAAGAACTACAGACTACTAAAGACCACTGAGATGAGACCCCCTTTAATAATTGTCAAATGCAGTGTGATAAGATCTGAAACCTTATATGCACTAATAAAAATAACCAGACCCAGTAGGTTATATTTACATAATTGTTCACTCACAATCATGTATGTGTGTGTGTGAGAGAGAGAAAGAGAGAGAGAGAGAGAATGAGAGAGAGAGAGAGAGAGAGAGAGAGAGAGAGA
>NC_034600.1:68687227-68697832 GCF_900095145.1 Mus pahari | reverse complement strand
AAGAAGAAGAAGAAGAAGAAGAAGAAGAAGAAGAAGAAGAAGAAGAAGAAGAAGAAGAAGAAGAAGAAGAAGAAGAAGAAGAAGAAGAAATAGGAATCTGCATGGGTTAATTTTTAATTTTAGAATAATAATATTTAATCATCATCATCATCATCATCATCATCATCCCAGTCCACCCTCTGACAGTTCCTCATCCCATTCTTCTTCACTCATCTCCAAGAAGATGTCCCCTCTGACAACCCCACTCCAAAATATCTGCCCCCTCCCTTGGGTCTTAACTCTCTAGGGTTAGATGCTTTTTCTCTGATGTCAGACCAGGCACTCATCAGCTATATATGTATCAGAGTCCATATATCAGCTAGTGTATGGTTGGTGGCTCAATGTCTGAGAGATCTCGGGGGTCTACGTTACTTGAAACTGATGGTCTTCTTATGGGGTTGCCCTCCTCCTCAGGTTCTTCCAGTCTTTCCCTATTTCAACCACAGGTGACCCTAGCTTCTTTCCATTGGTTGGGTGTAAGTATTTGCATCTGGTTCTTTCAGATTCTCGTTGGGCCTCAAGGAGAGCTGCCATGCTAGGCTCCTGTCTGTAAGCATACCATAGCATCAGTAATAGTGTCAGGCCTTGAAATACCCAAGAGATGGATCCCAATGTCAGAATTGTGACTGTGATATAGTAACCGCATTCCTGCACTTGATGCCCTGTCTTTCTACTGGTGGTGGGTTCTACAAGTTTCCTCTCCCACTGGTGGGCATTTCATCTTTAGGTCCTCCCTCTGAGTCTTGACCATCTTTCACCTCCCAGGTCTTTGGTGTCACCTCCTACCTCCTGAGCTTGCCTGTTTCCATTCTTTCTGCTGGCCCTCAGGGCTTCACTCCTGATCCTGCCCCAAGAATACCTGATCATGTTTCCCTTTTCCCCTCCCTGTCCCTACCTTCCTCTGTACCCTGTGATTGCTTTCTTCTTCTTCCCAAGTAGGATTAAAATGTCCTCACTTGGGCCCTTCAGCTTAGGAAAAAATTTTCACTAACCCCACATCCAATAGAGGACTAATATTCAAAATATCTAAAGAATTCAAGAAGCTAGCATCCAAAAATATCAAACAACCTAATCAAAAACAGGGTACAGAACTAAACCAAGAATATACAACAGATGAATCTCCAGTTGCTGAGAAGCACTTGAAGAAATGTTCAAAGACCTTAGTCATCAGGGAAATGCAAATAAAATCAAAAGGACCATGAGATACTACCTCACACCAATCAGAATGGCTAAGATCAAAAACAGGTGACAGCACTTGTTTGTGAGGATGGGGAGAAAGAGGGACACTCCTCCATTGCTGGTGGCATTGTAAACTGGTAAAACCACGCTGCAAATCAATCTGGAGGTTCCTCAGAAAATTGGAAATATATCTACATGAAGATCCAGCAATGCCTCTCTTGGGCATATACCCAAAAGATGCCACACTATGCCACAAGGGCACATGTTCCACTATGTTTATAGCAACCTTATTTATGATAGCCAGAAGCTGGAAACAACCCAGATGTCCCACAAGGGAAGAATGTGTACAGAAAATGTGATTTGCTTACACAATTGAATACTATTCAGCTATTAGCAATGAGGACATCATGAGCTTTGCCAGCAAATGGATGAAACTAAAAAAATATACTGAGTGAGGCAACTCAGACCCCAAAGGACATGCATGTTATGTACTCACTAATAAGTGCACTGGTTAACTTATATTGTCTTCTTTACTAGATTTTGAAGTGTTATAGAAAATTTGATTGAGTCTTTAAAGTAGGACCCAGAAAGGATTAACTGATAATGGAAGAGTCTTACCTTTAAATTGGGAGGAGCATCCCATAGACTTGGGCCCTGAACTGAAGAACAGAAAGCCAACTCAATAATGTTGAGTGTGGGTGTATGAGATCAGTTCCTTAATGTGACTGATACCCTATCTCAGGCACTGTGATGGAGTATAGTCTCAAGTTGTGAGCCTTCACAAAGTTCTCATTCATTAGATTGATTTTGCGGTATCTTGTATCACAACCATGAAAAGGGTAATTAATAGAGAATCCAAGTTTATAATAGTTTACATAACATTTAATTGCAATCATTTGTTTTATCATAGTACAAAATAACAATTATAATATGAGTGAACAAAAACTGAGTGAAAAACTTACTCTAACGAAAAGGGCAATGCATCGAATGGGGCAGACATCTTTCACTGAGGTACATGTGTTAAGGCAAACACAGGTGTAGTCATTAAATAGCTAGAGCAGGCATGTTAGCAGCACTGTTTGAATTGAACATTATCAAAAACACATCAATTACCTTTATTCTTTTAAATGACCACAAAATTTTACCGTTTCTTTCGATCATAGCAAATGAAGAAGTATCATTGCCATTTAACCATGACTTTTATCAAGTAAAATACAGTTTAAGCCGGGTGTGGTGACACATGCCTTTAATCCCAGCACTTGTGAGGCAGAGGCAGGCGGATTTCTGAGTTTGAGGCCAGCCTGGTCTACAGAGTGCATTCCAGGACAGCCAGGGCTACACAGAGAAACCCTGTCTCGAAAAACAAAAAACAAAACAAAACAAAAAAAAAATCTTTTATACCAAGAACGTCATCTCAGCTAAGTCTTGGAATCCTGTGTACACACAAGATGATAGTCTCCATGTCTCCATACTGAAGGCAATAGAACAAAAACGATTAGACAAAAAGTTAGACAATCATCTCAGCTTTGTTTAAGGTGTCATAATGCACATTTCCATATGTTTGAGAAAGTAGAAAGATATGACTTTACAGAAGAGATACAATTTACAAAGTAGTATATTTTAATAGAGATGATGCGGGGATGGTATTTTCCTGATGATAATATTCTATATAATATATAAATACAAATGATTGAATAAAAGTTTTATTTATCCATTTTTAATTTTAGATTACTTACTATTGTGGGTAGTATGTTTGAAGTTGCAAGGGAATCTGAACCCTGGGCCAGGGGTGAGCATGCACATTTGCATCAGAGGAAAATATCATTTTCTTTAGTAATTTGTCACTTTCTTTCTGAGAGAGAAATACCCATCCAGCGAAAATTTTACCAATTTCAGTGAGAGGCTGTCCAGAAAGATCCAAAATCTACCTATTTCAATCTCCTTATCAATGGGATGTTAGAAGTATGCTGTAGTGCTTAGCTTTTGCGATCCAATGATCTAAACTCAGCTTCTCACGTTTGCCCAGGAAGCATTCTGTATTCCGAGTCTGTCCTCCTACCTACTACAGTCCTCAGGAGGTTCTACAACACTAATAGAGATCTCTCTTACTTACCAGCATATCACAGTACAGAAAATTGTCTGTAATGTAGTAGTTCTTTGAGTAATATATGTAGAATCAATGATATATTATGGTGAATTTTATCAGTTGCAATTAACCTGGTAATTTAAATGAACCCTGAAGGGACTTTGCTGTGCCCAAGTAGCTATATTAGTAAGATTTAGAGACACAGTACAGGTACTTATCTAGAGCTGTAAGCAAATGTGGTTTGGTTTTTTGCTTTCTGTATCAGTAAATGAACTTTGTTCTATCATGAATAAAGAAAGAAAAAAGATACATGACAAATTCTCCAGTTTTATAATTTCTCAGGCACAGGCAATTTTCAAAATCCTCAATGCCCTAGAAATTGTTTGAGTTTGCTGTAATTGATTAATGGTTTAAAGGACAGAATTGAAATAGTGATTTTATATTTAAAGATAGTAAATCTTTTAGCAAAGAAAAATCAAAGAAATCCATTAAGGACACATAGCAAGCTCATTCATTCATATGCCCAATCATTCTTGAATAAAGATATAACAATCACTGGCTGTACTTGAGAATATATAACTTCAGAGAGACAGCTATGAATAAGAGAGCACTTAGTCTCTGTCTTTGTGAGAACAGTTGTCTGAAAAGGCAGAGCAATGGAGAACTAGTGAGATTGAGTCTGATGTGAAATTAATAAAATTACAGCAAAATGACCTAAGCTTCTATGAAGATGGAAGTGAGGTAGGCACGGGGGTAGAAGTCTAGAGAGGAAAGAAAGCTCTAGCAAACACCAAGAGCAGCATGGGCGAGACACTGAAGAAGAAAGATGAGTGAAACAAGGAAACAGTAAGAGGTGTAGTAGAGAAATGGGATGATAAAAATTTGAGTATTTTAATAAAATGAAATAAATAATGTTGAACTATTTAATTGGAGGGAAGTGAAAAATTATTGTGGCAATTGCTAAATCTTATGTTAGACACAATGTTTTTGAAGCAGGTTCTTGCTAGGCAGTTGGGATTGGCAGAGTTCTTCATGGTGAGATAAAATGAAATAATGGTAGCAAGTTTTTATGAAAAAATCCAAGATAAAATGGTCAGTAGTCAGACTATAACTATTCTGCAAATGAAATAGTTTTTAAATGCTAAATGTTTAAGTAGAAAAAAATTTTAAAACTACCCAGAAAACTGAACTTTAGACACAATCTTAAAGTTCAAATTAACTGAAATACTTAATATGGAAAAATCTTAGAAATAGTCATTACGAGCTATTTTTCAAAATAAAGAAACACTAGGAATGGAATGAGAACTAGGGAAGGAGAGAGAGGCGGGGAGAGAGGAGAGGGGAGAGGGAAGAGGGGAGAGAGGAGAGAGAGGAGAGAGGAGAAAGAGATTTCAATTAATTCCCTCAAGTAATTTTAGAGACTGACCAGGAGGCTAGACATTCAATAAGTGTTCATATTGCAAAGTTAAACTCAAAGGTTGTAAATTAAGAACGTTCTTGCTCCATTTCAGACCGAATGAGTTTCTTTTTCTCTCTTTTTTAAAATCTTCCAAGTGAATCAGTTTAGCTAGGCATGTCTAAGATATAGACATAATATATTTCTTTAAAACCAGTTTTTAAGAATTCAGTTGAAACACCATCTAAACTGGTGTTTGAGCAAATGAGAGTTCCCCATAGTTTAGCTTCATGGATGCATGACATTAAGCAGCCCAAAGTCACACAATGAGAGATTGCAACAGTATCCTGGCCCGAGTTATCAAAAATGAGTATCAGAAAAGCAATTAAATAAAAACGTTCAGGTCAAATACTCCAACTATGAAAAAAGCAATGTGTCCTTGACTGAGATGATGATGAACTGGGATGCAAAGATTCCTTGCATTTATATTTGGTTATTGGGTTCTGTTGGTGAATGCCATTCAAATGGAAGAAAATTAGGAGGCATGTAGCTGTGGGGCAGTTTGAGATATACATGCAATATCTTTTGTAAAATATCTTGGAAAAATTTTGAAATTGATTAATTCAGACAGAACCATTTTCTGGAGAAAATATATTTAAAAGGATAATTAAAAACATTTTATATATTTAATTAAAATGTAGGAATTAAATTTAATTAACATGTAGCCTTTCCGCTTTCCTCTTCCCTTTTCTTTCTCTAGCATCTCTCAGGTCTCTACCCTCCAACTGCTTCCATTTAACCTTTCCTCACTCTCAAATTGATAGTTTTATAAATTTTATTATTATTGTCATATAATGAGTTGTATATGTATATAACTGAACAAATCAATAAATGCAACCAGTTTAGTTCATTGTTTTTGTTTGTTTGTTTGTTTATGTGATTTCATGATGAAACAGTAAGAGGGCTCATCATTGCAATAAACAAAATATCCCCTTCCAACAATAATTGGTTGTGTATAGCCCCTTGTCTGAAGGTGAGAAGCTTCAAATGTTCTTGTGTTCTGTGTGAATAGGTCCACGGATCTTGCCTTTTTCTCAGGTGTTTCATGAAACCATTTATAGACTTTCTCAGCTGATTTCCGATATTTCCTCTTATTCTGAGTCTCACAAACTTTCCGCAGTCTCTTCCATGATATTCTGTGATGCATGGATGCAGATATAGGTACAGATGGAAATTTAGATGTTATATCTGAGCTGAACATCTCACCATCCATTCATCTCTGACTTATGTTTTTCTGTGATGGTCTCCATTGTCTGTAAGAAAAAGAACATCTTTAAGAAAGGGTTTGTGGAGGGAGAGAGGAAAGAGGCTGACGGGGAAGAAGAAAGAGGGATGAGGAATATATAAAACAAAGGTTCTGTGATAAAACTTCAAGAAACCATATTATTTTATATTTACCTAAAAAGAAATATAATACATGTAGACATACACATCTATTGATTATACACATAATAATGGAAGATTTGTCACTAGGGCAAATTCCCCACAAAGAAAAAATAAACTAAACATAGACTATCAAAAAATCTCAGTATCAAACATGAGAAAATACCTTTTGAATGATTGATCAGGGTAGTCCAAGTGACAGTTGCTTCTCAGAAATTGAAGATAATACACTATTGCTGAAGATACTATACACTCAGAGTACAGGACTTAGGTGATTCAAATTTAATCTGATCTGAAAGCCTACTTCCTGAATTCTAGTTCCCAGAAAACAGATTTCAAGCTGCCAAGTTAGTGACCCAGTTAATTTTACAGTCCATTTGCAATACCTATAAATCAGAGCAACAATGAACATTTCAAGATATTAATAAGTTCCCAAAGTTGGTACTCACATGTTGGTGGTACTCAAATTTCTATTGAGACTTAAGGTCCACTCAACAAGAGAAAACTCATCCCAGGCAGGAAACATCAATCCAAATTTCCAGGGATAATATTCATGCACTTCCTTTTTAGAAAATAACCTACTTAGAGAACCTTGCTAGTCCAGCACAATTCTTAAATGCATTCTAAACTGTATCCTTAGTCTACAGATAAAAATACTGTTTTAAGGTGTGCAAGATGGCTCAATGAGAGCAGTCAATTATTGTCAAGGCCAGTGACCTTAAACTCATTCCTAGAATCTATGGATACAAGAGTGCTGACATGTACAAATTGTTTTCTCACATCTCCCACACATACTCATTATGGAATTTAAACATATGTGTTTCTGTGTGTTTGTGTGTGTGTGTGTGTGTTTGTGTGTGCACATGTGCACACACATAACTTCCCACTCAAATATGAATTTAAAAATTTATAATGATGGTTTTGAAGAAAATTAACCTTAAGCAATAAGTCAAAATGATAATGGGGAAAGGGAGAGCCCTAATTATCAAGGGAAAGGAGGATCAATTCAAAACGAGAGAGAAATGTAAAATTAAAGAAACTATGTTTGAGAAAGTCATAAGAGATACTATAAACACCTTAAAAACTATAAGATTGAATATTTGTTTCAGCAAGCACATTAAGCAGCTGCTGAGAAATTCAAAGTTCAAGGTGAAGCTCTTTCAAACATTCAAGAAAACACACAGACTCCAAACTTCCAAGATGAGTTAGAAGAAGAGTGAAGAAGAGGTTAATGAAATGGGTGTGGAAGTTAAGGACATAGAACTGGCCATGTCACCAGTAAATGTGTCAAGAACAAAGGCTGTCTGAGCCATGAAAAACAACGGTAATGATGTTGTGAGTGCTATTATGGAATTAACCATGGAATATTTGACAGCAAGGACACCCCTCCCTCGTCTTTCCCCCCTTTTTGGTGTTTGAAAAGTGGAACTACAGCTTGGTTTAAAATTTTTACTGTTTCTATCACTAATAAAGCTGTGGCTTCTAAAAAACATCCTATAATATATATAGTTCTGGGTAAACATATACATGTATAGGTTAAATGAATTGCTCCCATTTGGGCAGACAATACCTCATTCAAGACACAAATATCTCAAAACAAACTTCAACACTAAGCATTAAAAGACCTCTTTAAAATTGTTGGTAGGGCTGTCCCAGAAATAGTCAAAACATAGGCTATTGCTTTTTTTTTTTTTTTTTTTTTTTTGCCCCTAAAGATAGAAGATATGTTCCTGTTAATGAACACATTATGTTCTTCTGACATAAGGCCCAGAGTCCCATGTGCTGAAACTCATTTGAATGCTTCCTCCCTGGGAATTAGTTTTCATGGTACCAAGAAGTTGTTGTACAAGCTTCTATATAGTGTACTGGCTAGGTTTATGTGTCAACATGACACAGCTGGAGTTATCACAGAGAAAAGAGTCTCCCTTGAGGAAATGCCTCCATGAAATCAAGGCTTATGTCATTTTCTCAATTAGGGATCAAGGTGGGAGAGACAAGCTCTTTGTAGGTGGTGCAATCCCATTGGCTAGTCATCCTGGGTTCTATATGAAGGCAGGCTGAGCAAGCCAAAGGAAACATCTCAGTAAGCAGCACCCTTCCATGGTCTTTGCAACAGCTCCTGCCTCCAAGTTCCTGTCCTGACTTCCTTTGGTGATGAACAATAATATGGAAGTGTAAGCTAAATAAACCCTTTCCTCCCCAACTGGCTTCTTGGTCTTGATGTTTTGTTCAGGAATATAAACCCTGACTAAGACACATCAATACAAAAGTTACAGAAAAAAAAGGACACTATGAATTTGAAAGGCAGCAAAGAGTGATTACATAAACGGGAGAGAATGATTACATTTCAACCTCAATAAAATAATTTTTTAAGTTATAAAAGAAAGTATCAATAGAAAACAAAATCTATATTTTTTTTCAAAGCCTACCTGATAATGCTTGGATTTTGAAAATTTTGCATACTATATAAATTATGTCCAATGGAAACTCACAGGTTACAGGGGCCAGTGAATAAAACTTCTATTTACAACAGCTACTGAAATTTCTTTGGGAAAAGAAGAATGCCAGCAGGCATAGTGGCAAATGTCTATAATCTCTTCCTCTAGAAATTAAAGCACGAGACAGTAGTAAAGCTGAAATGGGCTTGGACTAAATGTGGAGACTCTTTATAGCCTTCACTTCCCACCACAAGCCAAGGAAGAACATTTTCTTATGCTAATGGCCAACTAAAGGATTTAGTTCTTTGAGATATTCAGAGTAAGCAGAACTAGGCCCTTACTCTCAATATCTGAATCCTATGAGACTATATTAAATAATATAAAACATTTTAGATATCATTATATTATTAAATTTACTTAAAATAAATAATCATTCTGAGTAATGTAAGTAAGAATGAGGGAATACTGCGTAGTTAAACATCAAGGAGGAACATATGTCTAGTGAGAGGACCTGGGTAGAGGAGGTAGAGAGAGCAGAAACTTAAAGATAATATTCACCATTACTTTTCACGAACATGAAAAGGTATCTGTTAAGTAAGATACAAATGGCCTCAGATACCTGAGTGTCCCTCATGTGGGATTACTGAAACAAAATGGCACTTGGGAGTCAAAGAGATGACTAGGTGTTTAGAGTTCTTACCCAGAAACTTCAGGAAGGAAGGTGCCAAGGTTGACGTCCATTTCAGCTAAATGGCTCTCTGCCAATACTGAGAGATGTGTAAAACAGATCGCTTTGAAGTGCTCAATCTCAGGTGATCTGTCATGTTAGCAATACAATTCTTAGTTTATATTTTTTTTATGAGAGTAGGTATTTATGCTTATAATTTCCTTGATAGAAGGCACAGGAAAGACATATAAAAATATTCAATACATTGAAACAATTTTGCAAATGTTTTCAGGATCTTATATTTGCAAAACAAAAATCAATAAAAATCAAATAAAATATGCTTTGAACCGATTTAGTTACTGCTGTGATATAGCAAAAAATATACTGAAAAATGCATAATTGTGTTTGTTCTAAAGACTTGAAGAAAACCCAAACTGTTGTCCTGATAATCGAGATGGCACAATTGTTTATAGTGTATACTTTATCGTGTCTAACAAACTCTCACTAAGATGAAATAGTGCAGCCAATTCTATTTTCTAGCAATAATAAGTTTTTGTTTTATCCCCCAGGGTTCTTGGTCCAATTCACTTAACTGGAGATTGAAATGAACTCTGGGTCTTCAGTCCAAGTTTTTCAGTCCATGCTACTGAAGTCATTTCCTGTGTCTAATATGGTGGACCTTGTTTCTTTTCTTTTCTCAT
Organism: Mus pahari; assembly: GCF_900095145.1. Lineage (NCBI taxonomy): Eukaryota > Metazoa > Chordata > Mammalia > Rodentia > Muridae > Mus > Mus pahari. The sequence continues at coordinate 68,687,883 of NC_034600.1, read as the reverse complement.
TTTCTCTTCTTTATATTATTTATACTGTACTTGTTCAAAATATAAAAGGCTGGCTATTTACCGTAGGGACATAAATCATTGCTGGGGAAAAGCAAGGTGCTATCTAGCTTGCCTCCTTCATTTCAGATCATTTGTGTGGAATTATACTGTGAACGTGAACTGGGAGAGGGTTGATTAGAGGAAGCAGGCCTTCATCCCAATAGGCATAGGAGGAGAAAAGACACCAAGTGATCATATTCAAGGCTCAGTGTCTTTTGACTGCAGGCTATAAAGGTGATTTAGCTTTCACTTCATTTTTAAAGCCTCTAAAAATGTCACAACATTTAAAAGAAATGTGTTATTCAGCAGTTTATGGAAACAATGATCCTGATATTTCTGTTGTTTATGAATTCTATGTTCAGTGCTTTTCTTTCTCATCTCACACTTTCAATGATTTATCTATTTGGACAACAAAAAAGGAGCAATGCCATTTATCCCATGTTTTATGTTTAGCTTGTGCAAGTAGTCTTTGGAAAGCCAGAGGAGGTGAGAAGTGGATACGACCAAAGTACTGTAAAGAGGTATTAAACTTATCAAGAGTAAATAAAATATATATTTTAAAAGAATGTGTTTCTCTCTCTCTCTCTCTCTCTCTCTCTCTCTCTCTCTCTCTCTCT
>NC_034600.1:68682076-68687173 GCF_900095145.1 Mus pahari | reverse complement strand
TGTGTGTGTGTGTGTGGCTGTGTGTGTGTGTGTGTGTGGCTCTGTGTGGCTGTGTCTCTGTGTGTGTCTGTGTGTGTGATAAAAATACCATAATATTAAGTGTATTTCTGGATTGCAGAATGAGCATAGAAATTTTGTTTCTTATTTTTGCTCATAATTTCATCAACAATGCAGAGTTATTTATTGATTTCTTTACAAAGGATGTTTTAAAAATAGCTTAATGAATTATATTTTAAAATATAAGCTTTATGTACCTTGATTCTTCAAAATGACGTTCGCTCAATGGCCACAATAATTAAATGAAGTTGTGTAAGAAATCATTTTTTTTTTCGTTTAAGAAATGTTTAAGTATTCTCGTAATAAATGTCCTGGCCACAGTCACAGTCAGTGACTTTAAATGCCAGAATCTCCTAAGAAGCTTTAATTCACTGTTTTGTTTGTAATGTTACCTTTTAATTTTTTTAACTTTAGAATTAGACATAACTTTGTATTTCATCTGCTAAATTTATTTTCTGAGAGAATATGAAGCCCAAATTTTCATTTACAGCAGATTGTCATTTGCACAAATTTTTATATCTACTTAAGTTAACTGTTATTTTCAGGAAATTCTTTTAATTATACTTGGGACTTGTGGCCCAATTTTACATTTGAACCCAAAAAGAAAAGTAATAATAAAGTCCTGAGCAAAGCATCTCCACTCAAAATATCCATGTCTCCAAAATATAAAAATTATTATTATTTTAAATTTATAGTATTTATAGATTTTAAAGAAAAAATTAATAAAATAAAGTGGATAAAGAGTAATTAAAGAATTGTATAGCTACACAATTAAGCATAATAATATTATTATAATGTAAAAATTCACAAAAGATGAGTATGAATGAAATGTACAAAGATAAATATTCAAGATTCAAGATGTTAATAGTAACTAAGGCAGATTTTTGTTGTTGTTGTTGTTGTTGTTTGTTTTTTGTTTTTTGTTTTTCAAGACTGGGTTTCTCTGTATAGCCCTGTCTGTCCTGGAACTCACTTTGTAGACCAGGCTGGCCTCGAACTCAGAAATCTGCCAGCCTCTGACTCCCGAGTGCTGGGATTAAAGGCATGTGCCACCACATCCAGCTATAGTGGATATTTTAATACACTTTTTTCAGAATTGTAAAAATTATGCAAGAAATAACATAAGTAAAATTTCTAAATTTAATGACATAATTAATTAATCTGATCTAACTAAAGTAAACATGAACTTATTAATAAATTCATGGTCAAATGTATTTTGCTGATCAAAATAAAAATATCATCAAATTAATTCAGTGATTAATTAATGAAATTAATTCAATAATTCATAAATAATTAGTAATTGTTTTTGTAAATACTGGTGACATCTGTCAGTTCTTTTTTAATGATTTATTTATTTATTTATTTATTTATTAATTTATATGAATATATTGTAGCTGTCTTCAGACACACCAGAAGAGGGTAACAGATCTAATTGTAGATGGTTGTAAGCCACCAAGTGTTTTCTGGGAATTGAACTCAGAAGTCTGGAAGAGCAGTAAGTGCTCTTAACTGCTGAGTCATCTCTCAAGCCTCAATTCCTAATTTTTAAATTTCACCATTAACTGTAAAATATGTACCAAAATATGAAACATACAGAAGAAACTTCTCAAACGTAATGAATGGGTGTGCATTAATCAACTTTCCTGGATAAAGACCATCTGAGCATACACAAATCAAAAAATTTTTGCAAAATTAATATGTAAATATGAATTATATATCTTTATTTTTGAATTGCTCTGTGGGCTTTTAATCCTCGTGAGTAGCCCAGGCTAGCCATATTCATGCTCTTCATACTCAGGTCTCAAATGCTGAAATTCCAGTTGTGGACAAAATCACGCCTATCTGTACATGGCCTTTACATATGAAAACCACTTTTATTAGGACTTTGTTTGCATGACTGTAGAGGATCACAATACCACAGTGTTCCTTTTGCAATCTAGAGGCTCAAGCAAGCAGTGTCATCTAGTTATATATAGGTCACTCTGGAGAAGAAAAAAGAGCCACTGGTCCAAATGTCTCCAAAGGTATAAAAGATTGTTTTTCTAGTTCACAAACCAGAAATCTAATTGGTCAGTTCCTTTGCCTGCTAGCTTTTGCTCTATTTTTGCCCAGCTATCTCTTCTTTGGGTGGTAATGCTAATGTTCCCTGGTGAGTAATTCAGCTCTCCGGGTGTCAATGATTAAAATTATGGACAACACCTGGAAATGTGGTAACAGAAAAAGTGTTAAAGCTACATTTTGCTGAGTCAAATTTACATGTAAAATTAAATATCACAATCAGCAATGGACTTATAGCTAACATATAAAATGGTTATAAATCATAAAGGACATAGAAAATTACCTTTTTATTTTGTAATAAAGAATTTAAATTATTTCAACAATGAATGGTTGATGGCTTCAAATAGTATTATAAGTACCTATAAATGGACAAATACATAAGATTACATGATTGCATATATAATTCACTTTTAATAAATAGAGATAAAAGCATGTATCATTTACTGTCTTCCTACTGTAAATTTATCAAAGACAATCTGACAAGAAAACTATCTCAAGGTTAAATATTGGATATCAATTTTGGCACAGACATAGTCTCATAAGTCAAAATAAAAACAAAAAAATCAAAACCAAAACAAAACTCTTTCCTTTAATACCCTTATTCTTTCTGTTAGTTGCTGGCAATCTTTGGCACCCATTGGCTAGTAATCACATTACATGGACATGAGGTCTTGAATTTCATCGAGGTTTCTCCTTTTGTATTTATCTGTGGTTCTCATTTTAATTTATTCTATAAAACATCATTTCCCAACAAGGCCAGAGTTTCTTCACATTACTTTTAAGTTCCCACTTAAATAAAATCTCATAACCTTTTGCCCATATTTGCCTTTCACTGGTGACTTAAGAGAAAAATCCCTTACATGTGGAAAACCGTGCATTTTCCAGAACCAAGAAGGTCAAGCTCTATCTTCATAGTATTTTGACTTATAATTTTACAGAATTTAGACAGTTTCAGTAAAAGAGAAGCAATAAAGGGAGATAATTTAAGGGGATTATATTTTTTCAAATGCCAGAGGCCAAATTAAAATCAAGTTTTATACATTTAGTTAATTAACATTTGGAAATAAGCTTAATTTATGTGGAATTTTAAGAGCTCTTAATAGGTTAGACACATGTAATTGCCTTTAGTACCTGTAATCATCTTGGTACATAATTTACATGGATTAGGATGAAGATAATTGATCATGAAAGTGAAGTGACCTATGATAAAAATTCCTTTTCAATGTTCAAACCCATGTTCAAGTCTTATGAAGGGTACTCCAGTGTGTCCCTTCATTTTTAATGACCATGTAGCTATTTATCAATAAGACAAAATAAATATCTCCTTATAATAATTGATGTCAACATAATCCTAAAATCCAGTAATCTACTTCTAATTCATATAGCAAATTATATAAATTATATAAATTGTTTTTCAGAAAGTTTAACAGTGTTCTTTTGTGCTTAGTAAAACACATAGGAAAACATAGTTTTTGCCTTTAAAAAGTATATATTTTTCTAAGTCAAGATTTTCTCAACAGTACATGCAAAGTACTGGAACCTTCTTTAGACAAGTAATGAGTGTTTGGAAACATTAACTCTTTCAAACTAAGTGGGAAAGCTTATAGTTCTTCATACCTTCTCAAGTTTTCAATGTTAGTAATAAAATGTCAACCATAATTCAGTAATTGCTCCTAGGATATAATTAGAATGAGTTTTAGAAGTATTCACTGGAAAGAGCAAACTGTGTTAGCCGACTTTTCATTGCAGGATTATTCCATCTTGGAGTGAGTAAAATCCTTGCATGTTCCATTTCATTTTTAATTCGTTTTTCTCTTTGTCAATTCAATAATATGCAAGAAATTCAATTCAGTATGAAGTAGTAATATAGAAACCTACTACATTCCAATATATTAAGAGTTTTTTTTTTTTTTTTTTTTTTAACAAAACCATATGCTTTTTTCTTTATTGGAGTTCACTTTTTTTGATTTTACTTTAGGCCCTTTAAGACACGTTGGGTCTGCAATCTCTCTCAATTGGTCCATTCAGTGTTCCAAAAGTACAGTGTTTATTCAAAAATTCTGTTGGAAATTTATATATATTTGAATTTTTTTGAAGATCTGTGAATTATTTCATAGTAAAATTACACACACACACACACACACACACACACACACACACAAAGAAATGTATTCACACAGGTGTGAATTCTTGTGCTTTGCTTTCTATATAGCAGTTTACAAAGCAGTACCCCAAGATGATCCAATCTAAACTTTTTTTTTTCATTTTTTTCCTCATAATTCACTAGCTTTTCATAGGCTGAGTATTTAGATCCAATTGGCTCCTGCCCATTTGGCTATGAAGTACAGATGCCTGGTACTTGGGACCCTCCTGCACTTGTGTGTACATTTTCTCTAGATGGGCCATTTCTGAGTGAGGGAAAAGGATCCTTTTCTGAATATGTGAGTAATAGCATGAAAGGCTCCTGGGTGTCTTGATGCCTCTAATGTATGCAGTCTGCTTTTCAACCGAAAATTGAGAAGTCCCAAAGCCATCAAAGCATGCTATGAAAAGCTAGGGAATTATGAGTAAAAAAGAAAAAAACAGTTTATTTTGGTTTTTGAGACAGGGTTTCTCTGTATGGTCCTGGCTGTCCTGGAACTCACTCTGTAGACCAGGCCGACCTCAAACTCAGAAATCTGCCTGCCTTTGCCTCCCAAGTGCTAGGATTAAAGGTGTGCACCAGCACTTCCCATCATATTAGGAGCTCTAAAGGAGATAGCATCTATGACTACCTAAAATTCTTCCTGGATCCATTAAGGTACTTGTCAAAATTTCAGTTCCAGATGTGGGACACTCTTATGGGAGCTGTTGTTCAGGAAGCTGTCAAAGCTTTTCTTCTTGGATCTCTCTCTCTCTCTCTCTCTCTCTCTCTCTCTCTCTCTCTCTCTCTCTCTCTAACTCTCTGTGTGTGTGTGTGTGTGTGTGTGTGTGTGTGTGTGT
>NC_034600.1:68677087-68682023 GCF_900095145.1 Mus pahari | reverse complement strand
TCTCTCTCTGTGTGTGTGTGTGTGTGTGTGTGTGTGTGTGTGTGTGTGTGTGTTTGTATTTGAGGTCCATTTAATGGTGGAGTCCTACCTAACACATCACTGCCACTCTTCATGAACTTCTAACTTCTTCAGTGGAGACACTCCACTGTGGTTGCTTCTTCTCATATTCTGTAGCCATGACTTTGGGGAACTGAGTCCATCCCTCTGAGTATAAAATAAATATTTATCATCTTTAGCTATCAGGGAAATGCAGATGAAAGCTTCTCTGAAATGTCACCTTACTCCTGTCAGAATGGCTAAGATCACAAACACAAGTGACAACTCATGTTAGTGAGGATGTGGAACAAGAGAAACACTCCTCCACTGCTGGTTCGTTTTCAAAGGAGAGACAAAAAAGGTGTGAATTAAGATCAGGGAGATGGTAGGTAAGATCTAGGACAGTTTGGAGGAGGGAAAACAATAATCAGAATATATTGTATGAAAGCAAATCTATGTACAATATAATAAATCTAAAAGGGAAAATATGCTAACAGAGTCATAGGCTGTGTGGGCAAAATTACTATTATTCTTTAACTGGCTTCTGAATGTTATGCTTCTCTTTGATAAAATGATAAGAATAAACAATGGATGCTAACTCAATCCTAAAAAATAATGATTTACATTTGTTGCTGTGGTGCTCAGGGAACATTATAGATGATAGGTTGAAAAAAACATTAACAACAAAATATGGAGATTGAGATCCATTTTCTCATCTTTCAGACACGTCAGTCATTGTAATCCCAAACCCATATTTGCACAGTTCTGCATAAAACGTCAGTCTTGAGTGGTGAAGGAGCTAAGGGGATTCTCTCCCTAACTTCTGAACTATAAGCTGCCAACTGACTCTGGGATATTGGAGGTTTTGGTCTTCAGTTGCAGACCTGGCTACAGTGGATAATTTCAGTTCCACCATAGCCACAGAGACAACCCTGAACAAACTCACATGGATACAAATGATATATATATCTATATATCTATATCTATATATCTATATCAATAGATATATAGATATAGATATAGTTAAAGATTACTAGCAAAGGCGGTAGTGGATAGAAAATAGGAGATCAGAGAGGGAGAAAGTGGGTGCACACAGACAGTATACATAATATATCGAGACAAAATTGTCAAGGAACAAATGTAATTTAAAAAATCCTCCCCAAAATAAAAACAAAAACAAAAACAGAGGCCTATTAATGTGATTCTGTGTTGATCACATGAGCTGTTAACTTAAAACACTTTAATCCAGTGTGTATGTAAACTCACTCTATTGTCTGTATTGTTCACGACTATGTAGATTTCAGTTCCACCTCTTTGGAATTCTTTCAGAGGTGACCATATATTTCTCCTTCTAACAAGTGTCTAACACCGAACTGACGTTCATTTGGCTCCTGATTCTTTACTTCATAAATAAATCTGCTATACCAGCCACACCATTTACTTTCACAGGGATTAATCTTTTGTTCTACTACATGATGATAATAAAAATACACAAACAAATTTCATATGGCCCATGATATATTTAAATGAGCAGAAATGGAAAAAATAAAGAAACAACGAAAAGTTTTCCTGCAGAAATCACAATATATTTGATTCTTCTCTGCAGAAAATATTCTAGGAAAAAATGCAGTATAACTTAAGATGACTTCCAAGTGAGAGGACCAACATATTTCCAAAGCTTAATCTGATTTAAAATGTAATCAGTAATTTTCCTGGGTGATAACGTGGAAATTCTGAGCATAGATATGTTTGTAATATCTTTGTAAGAACATTGAGATCTAGAAGGTAGATGACTACAGTGCATTCAGTGTGGAACATACACCTATGTGTACAGATATGTGTTTATAAAGCATAGGAAAAGTTGAATTCTTACTACAGGATTTTTGTGATTAATTCAAAATCTATACTCATATAAGTAATGCAAATGTGGTTTAATATCTTAAGTAGCTTATTTCCACAACAATGGACACATGTCTTAAAATATTAGAATTAGAAAATTATGTAATATGAAGCTTTTATGTCTATTGTCTATGAAAATATAAAAGCATATTCTATAAAAGTCTCTTAGAAGTCATTGTTAAACTGCTGGGAATCCACATAGCAAGAAGGAAAAGTATTTTCAAGCTGAGTTCAAAATCCTAAAAGGAATGCTTTCCACCCACCCGTAAGGTTTCAGTTCTACAAAGGAAAGGATTATAATATTGAATCCAAATCAGACTGAGTGAAAACCACAATGGGAATCTCTAAAACCTATAGAGGGACACATACACAGAATAATTATGGGCTTTTTATATGGACCAAGAAACCACTGAGAAAGCACCTTCCCTAAGATTCTCAGAAGCTTCCTCTTAGTTTTCTGTAATTGCATTTTCTTTGACAGGGAGAGCAATTTCCCCTCCTCCTGACATACTGCCTCTACCTCCCATGACTCTCTGCTAATAAAGCCCTTGATGGATGCTATCTTTCATTCCTATTTCACCAAGAAGTCAGCTACAGGGTCCATCAGCCCCATGGTCACTTTGTTAGACTTGAAGTCTTATCAAGGTTCACCAAGTTTTACGAATCATTCAGAAAGGCTTTCCAAACAGGAAAGGATTCCTACTTATATCCCATCATATATTTCTATTTATTCCTGTGGCTTTAAGTGTGTCTGTCTGTAATTGAAGGTGTCCTGTGGGGTAATGGGAATTGACCACAGAAAGAGTCCCTGAAGGCTTGTTCAAATCATCCCATTAGTTCTCGTCATATCACTAAATAACCCTTCCCATAATTCTTGCCTGCCACAAAAATATCCCGATTTAACAGCAACAACAAAAATATATTTCTCAGAAAGAAAACTCCCAGAAATATCCTTACCTTGTAGACTAGTTCTGCAAGCTTGCTCGGTGCCAAGGTGTGTAAACAATTGTAAAATAGAGGAATGCAAAATATCCAGAATATCGGTGTATTTTCCCTTATGTATAATATACAAAGCATGAACTACCTTTAATGTAATATTTTTATATGTGGTATTTATTTCCTTGTTACAAACAGTTCATAACTCTTTCAAATTTATTTTACTTCCAGTTGGAGGATTAAAAGAAGAGTCTTGTTGCTGTTCAGGGTGGTACTGAGCTCAAGAGCTCAAGGATGCATCCAACTATCCTGAGTAGGTGAAAGAACCACATTTATCTATTTTGGTTCTTTTATAAAATTTCTTTCCAAATGCATATAAGTGATATAACATATCTCTCTATGAAACAGCACATATTACCCAAAATGGTAGCATGCTTTAAAAAGCTGTGATGCTATGCTTCAGAGTAGATGTCAAACACCAGAAAACACTATTTTCTATAGAAAGAAAGTTCAACTTTTTAACAACTTAATATTCAGTGTGTAATTTGATTTAATGGAAATGTATTGTGACACTGACAAAAGTTACTATAAAATGACAACAAAGAGTTCTTCATTTTCCCAATAATATCATTGGCAATACTAGAACTAAAGGAAGCAAATTCACCCAAGAGGAGTGGATGGCAGGAAATAATCAAACTCAGGGCTGAAATCAACCAACTGGAAACAAAAAGAACTATTCAAAGAATCAANCAAACCAGGAGCTGGTTCTTTGAGAAAATCAACAAGATAGATAAACCCTTAGCCAGACAATCTAGAGGGCACAGGGACAGTATTCTAATTAACAAAATCAGAAATGAAAAGGGAGACATAACAACATACCCTGAGGAAATCCAAAACATCATCAGATCCTACTACAAAAGGCTATACTCAACAAAACTGGAAAACCTGGATGAAATGGACAACTTCCTAGACAGATACCAGGTACCAAAGTTAAATCAGGATCAGAGTAAGGATCTAAACAGTCCCATTTCCATTAAAGAAATAGAAGCAGTCATCAATAGTCTCCCAACCAAAAAAAGCCAAGAAACAGATGGGTTTAGTGCAGAGTTCTATCAGACTTTCAAAGAAGATCTAATTCCAAATCTCCTCAAAATATTCCACAAAATAGAAACAGAAGGTCCTCTACACAATTCATTCTATGAAGCCACAATTACTCTGATACCTAAACCACACAAAGATCCAACAAAGAAAGATTACTTCAGACCAATTTCCCTTATGAATATCGATGCAAAAATACTCAATAAAATACTCACAAACCAAATCCAAGAACACATCACATCGATCATCTATCATGACCAAGTAGTCTTCATCCCAGGGACGCAGGTATGGTTTAATATTCAGAAACCCATCAATGTAATCCACTACATAAACAAACTCACAGAAAAAAACTACATGATCATCTCCTTATATGCTAAGAAAGGATTTGACAAAATCCAACACTCCTTCATGATAAAAGTCTTGGAACAATCAAGAATTCAAGGCCCCTATGTAAACATAATAAAAGCAATCTATAGCAAACCAGTAGCCAACATCAAAGTAAATGGAGAGAAACTCGAAGCAATCCCACTAATATCAGGGACTCGACAAGGCTACCAAATTTCTCCCTACCTATTCAATTTAGTACTTGAAGTCCTAGCCAGAGCAATTCGACAACAAAAGGATATCAAGAGGATACAAATTGTTACCAATTTGTATCCTCTTGATCAAAAGAAGTCAAAATATCATTGTTTGCAGATGATACGATGGTATACATAAGTGACCCTAAAAAGTCCACCAGATAACTCCTAAACCTGATAAACAGCTTCAGTGCAGTAGCTGGATATATAATTAACTCAAATAAATCAGTAGCCTTCCTCTACACAAAGGATAAATGGGCTGAGAAAGAAATTAAAGAAACAACACCCTTCACAATAGTCACAAATTATATAAAATACCTTGGTGTGACTCTAACTAAGGAAATGAAAGATCTGTATGATAAGAACTTCAAGTCTCTGAAGAAAGAAAT
>NC_034600.1:68666831-68673769 GCF_900095145.1 Mus pahari | reverse complement strand
ACAGTCAACTATTGGATGGAACACAGGGCCCCCAATGGAGGAGCTAGAGAAAGTACCCAAGGAGCTGAAGGGGGCTGCAACCCTATAGGTGGAACTACACTATGAACTAACCAGTACCCCCAGAGCTGCATATGTAGCAGAAGATGTCCTAGTCGGCCATCATTGGTAAGAGAGGACCCTTGGTCTTGCAAACTTTATATGCCACATAGACGGGAACACTAGGGCCAAGAAGTGGGAGTGAGTGGACAGGGGAGCAGGGCAGGGGGAGGGTATAGGGGACATTCAGGATAGCATTTGAAATGTAAATGATGAAAATATCTAATAAAATAATTTAAAAAAATCATTGGTAATAAAAATTAATTTATCTTTTGGTGGCTAAGTTGAAAGACAAATATCTCATCTTGCTACTCTGTAAGAAACTTGATTAATGAGATGATAACTTGCTTATATAGGCTTTGTACTTCCTTCATTTCACTATATACAAAATGATTTTTTCATAAATCACAATTATTAATTTAATTAGGAGATATTTATTTAATCTGTGTTTTATTACTTTTACAACTTCATTTTATTTTTATTTAGTCTTAATTTTGAAAATGGCTATGATACTTACACTGAAATAGAATCAATAGTCCATAAAGAAAAAGTATACCATGTATCCAGCTAGTTGTATAGTAGTGAGAAATAAGTGCTTATTCCTAATTTTCTTTTAGCAACCGTGTTTCAATGCAAGATCACTCTGTGTTATATGTTTAAAACATAGCAATTTACTTCATGGAAAACTGTTTAAGTCAACATCATCTAATGAACACACTAATGCACAAGACACAAACTGTATTAAAATACCTAACATAAGTTACTGAAAATGCCATTAAAATAAAATTAATGAAACATACTTTATACACGGAAATATTGAAGTGTACTATTTACCACACTGTGATGGTGACTGTCTCAGGAACTGTGTTATTTGGAGACAGCTTGCAGTTTGCTTTCCAAATAACAGAAAATACTTGGGAGAAAGAAAAAGGAAGATGCTACAAGAGAAACACTCTTCCCACAAGGAAAATCCAAGCTGCCAGAAAGGGAAATCTAGAAAACAGACTTCTATTGGCAGCCAAATGAGTACACATAAGAAAACAACCATTTCCCTAAACCTACAAAAGTGCATACATTTTTGTTACATCACAGACTGCAGCAAAACACTGTTGTCTTACTATCAAGTTTCCCTTCTATGCTCCAGCTTTTAAAGAATGGGGCTCCCCTTGACATTTTGCAAGGACCACTTTTTTCTGGATGCTGTAATAAAAAGACTGCTGAACCAGTAAGTGTCAACTGAACAAGAAAAACATCAACTTAAATTGATAACCATACTACTCAATCTGCTTTGCCCTAAAGCCAGCAACATCTGTATTAAAAATAAATGTTATGTTATCACTTAAGGGGTGAAATAATCCCATTTTAGGAGAGGAGATTGTTTTCTTTTCATTGGTATGAGTCAGGTCAGATATATAAGTGAGTAATCTGAAAGTTTAGAAAACACCGATGGGGAAGACCGTGAAGTAGTGGCCTCTGCTCTTTCCTGCACTCTTTGCTTATGGCTGTTGCCTAAGTCTTTGTTCTTTGGCTTACAAAAGCAAGTCCTGAATCCAGGTTTTCATGGTCACTTGGTATTTCTGGATAGACTCTTAATCTGAGAACCTTAGAATTGGATTACTAGACTTCTCTACTGCATATAATGTCATTTTAACAATCTACGTTTACTGCAAGTCAATCAATTAGGAGATATATCTGATATAATCAGTTTTAGGACAGAAATGGAAGTTTGAGGATGTATATGCAATTCCCCATTATAGTTAATAATAAATTTGCCTTGTACTTAAAAGTTTGTAGTTCAATCATTCCAATTTACAAAATTCCATATTAAAAATTTAAATTAATATTAAAACTGTGTTATTCAGAAAGGATTGATTCTGAATTTCTGCAACTGTGAAAATTTTCTGCTAGCCTTTTCTTTTATGCTTTTCATTGCATTGTTTGCAAATTAAGTTAGAAATATTCATGTGCACATAGTCGCAAACTCATCTTAAATATTTACTAGCCTGCTCAAATATTTAAGGTATGTGACTTACATCAAAATAATTTCTTTGTTATTTTTGTTAGCAAAATCATTCTAAAAAATAGTCCATGTTGTTACTTAAAAGACTGTAAAAACTTAAGTTGCTTTAATTTCTAGTATTTTCTACAGAATAATGTAAAAGTCACCTAGTCATATTCTTTTATATAAACATACAAGTAATAAATATAGAAAAAGTGCTATGTTTTCAAGCTCAAAGATGGAATGGCTTTAAATAGTACAAAATGCTCGGAGTTTAATAAAATGACTTTAATTTGTTATGAAAAAAATTTAAAACTAGTATTTTATGCAAAATAGTCTTTCTAATTTTAAACTACATGGGTATTAAATACTTTTAATATGCCAAAAGTTCCATAGATAAAATCAACCTAAATTATACACCATTATTCATAATATTTAGTGCAGGAATTTTACATTGTCCAGTGATGCAAGAACTGAAAGATACAGAGGAGATACAATGTTGTTGAGTGAACACTAGAGGATAGGACATTCTCCAACTAATGCTTCATACCCTGGCATCAGATTCAACCAGGGTTGGTAGTACAGGCACAAATAAATTGGCCCTTGATGGTTTATGCTAGTCAGGGAAAGTAACCAGTCAGTGTTAAACAATTAACACATAGCAAAAGTTGTGGATGATTATAAGACTATACCTGCTTCCTGTTAATTGTGTAAAATGATGGTTCTGTGGATTTATTCCAATATTGTATTATTTTAACACCCTCTGGTAATAGGATGGCATACTTCATTAACAGAAAAAACAATGTTTATTTTCATAAAAGTGAATCACTCAATGACATGCATATACATTATTTTTTCAGGATTAATTTAAGATTTAATTTACATATCCTGTATTATGATCAGAACCCTTCAATTTTAAGAGAGTTTATGTAAAGAAGTATTTAGGAAATAAATGTTAGACCTGCTCTGCCAGAGTCTCACCAATAAAGATGCAGATACTTTCAGCCAACCATCAGACTGAGCAGGGGACCCCAATAGAGGAGTTAGGGGAAAGATTCAAGGAGCTGAAGAGGTTTGGAGCCCCATAGGAAGAACAACATTATCAACCAACCAGAACCCCCTGAGTTCCCAAGAACTAAACCAAAGAATATACATGGGTATACCCATGGCTCCAGCCACATGTGTAACAGGATGGCTTTCTCTGGCATCAATGGGAGGGGAGGCTCTTGGTCTTGTTGAAGCTCGATGCCCCAGTGTAGAGGAATGCCAGGGTGGGGAGGCAGGAGTAAATGGATTTGTAAGGACCAACCTTATAGAAGAAGGGGGAGGAGGGAATGGATGGAGGAGGTTCCGGAGGGAAAACCAGGAAAGGGGATAACATTTGAAATGTAAATAAAATAATCAGTAAAAAAATAAGATAAATAAATGTTATCAAGTGTAAAATTTTAAATGAGCTCGCTAGGAAAATGGATATAACTATACCATTCTTATATTTTATGTGTGTCTTATATTTTATTTTTTCTGCATGCCTGTCTATACATCGTGCTTGTGGCTGGTGTCCATGTGTGCTAGAATAGGACAGAGATCCCCTGGAACTGCAGTTAGAGGTGGTGATGAGCTACCCATGGATTCTGGAAAGCAAATCCAAGCCTTTTGCAAAGTCATTAACTGCTTTTAAGCACTATGCATTATCCTTGCCTCCAAATACAGTTATCTCTTAAGTACAGATCTCGTCTTCATTCCTAATATCCTGAGCATAAATTTCAAAGGTGAAACTTCTAATGATATAATGTATCATACTGAGTACATAAAGATGCTGTTCTTGGTACAGAATTCAGAATGAAATATACTTCTGGGACCTTTATGTTCTTTTCAGGAATGTTTTAGAATTGACACCATCAATTTTACTGGCTTACTCGCCCATGAAGCCAAGGCATTATTTTAATCATTCATGATTCAAGAGACATTGTACCAGCACTCATTACCACAGGGAACAGGGACTACAAATGCCCTTGTCTATAGAATCTGAGCTTAATTTAGCAGATGCAAGAGGTGAAAAGGAATTATAAAGTAGATTTATACTCAAAGAATAAATCAGGAAATGCTGTTGAAGGGCTATTAGATTAGCTGAGATGAAATAGAAATTGTCTCAAAATAAATCAGCTATAATTTGAAAGTTAAAACAATCTCTTAGTGAAAGGGCCCAGGAGCTGTGTTATTGTTCTTACATTGGAGATGGCCAAAAGTTAAGGAAGTATTGCCTAGGGGAGGAGCCTGAAACTGGGTAATTACTGTTATCTTTTCCAATTCTATTGCACAATCACACAAATAAAATTGTCTTTGAGAGAAGCTATGATAACTTAGCAATTAGACATTGTTCATAAGAATGCTGCTCTTCTCCAAACACCTGTTTAGTTTACAACTGTTATCACTAGAGATGTACTTGGAATGTTCCCCAGATACGGATGTAAGGACTGCTATAATCAGGAAATCCCAAGTAGAGATACAAGTTGGGAATTACACTTTTGAAACTGAATATGAGAGCCATGCTGTGACAAACTAGTCAAAGTGTCACATTTCTCTTGCGTGTGAAGCTCCCCTCTCAGCCTAAAACCCAGAGGGAAAGAAGAATTTTGAAAACTTCCCAGAGATCGAGATCCCATGTTCCCATTTGCTTTCATCCTTAATTGAGCTCAATTTCAACCCCCATGTCTTCGGCCATAAAAAAAAAAATAAAAAATGCGATCATCTGGTATCCTACCGCCTACTAATTTCAATCCCTGGCTTACAAAGTATACTCGCATTCAGTGGAAAGTTCCTACCAATCTGTTTCATCAGTTTGTAGTATTTTAACAATTATTATTCATTGAAAGTTTAAATCTAATTTAAAATATACCTGAATAGCCACTGCCCAAAACTTGAACAATCTGCCTAGCACAGCAAAAGTTTGCATATTTATTCTCCTTCTGTGATTATGCAGAGATATGATGTAAAATTCATATGCATATTATTATGTGTACAAACGCAAGGAGAGCACTTAACACACTTATATTGCTGTTTTGATATCTTAAATATATGCTTCAGTAGAGCCAGAAGGAAGTGGGACAAGACATAAAGATACAGTCTCCTTTCTACAAGACGGGGGGAGGAACAGTCAACCCACGGACTGATAAAGATACCTTCTTTTATTGGCTGTACTCTTTTTCACACTTCACAGACATACATTTACTATATACATTTATACACAAAAAATGGAAAAAAATGACAGCTTTATTAACTAAAATGATCATCAATTAAAATGTATGGGCACTTTTTCAAATTCACAGAATATATTCTAAAGTATTATGTGTATACACACACACGCACATCCATTCATGCATGTAGCCACACATGCACATAAGAGTACCTATGTGTGTACATGTGCTCATATGCACATGTATGTGTACAATATTCAATAAGAATTATAATTATTTTTAATAGATACATAAAAGTGACATTATTGGGGGGAGGTGTATGGGATAGGGGGGTTGAGGAGGAAAACATTTGAAAGTAAATAAACAAAGTAGCCAATAAAAGGGTGACATTATACTTTTACATGTGTAAGTATTGTGGTGGGGATATATTTAGTGTTTTAAAGAATGTCTTTAATAGCTAATTTTATATTGAGAAACTTTAAGATTTATTTTTTACCTCTTCATGGAAGACTGTAATATGGTTTCTGGAACTGTATCCAATGGCTCACAAATTTCTGTACCTTCAACTCCAGGAGGATCTGATGACCTCTTCATGACTCAGATGATTTTTGTGTGCAATTGTACAAGCCCACACTCAACCACATGTACATATGCATAATTAAAATAATTAAAAACAGGGTGGGGGGTATAGGGAACTTTGGGGATAGCAATTGAAATATAAATGAAGAAAATATCTAATAAAAAAGGAAAAATGAAAAAAAAACAATTAAAATCAATAATGCAGTAGATCACTAATTCTAGTCACTGTATTAAGCAGTATAAATCCTGAACCTTTCTTGCTAGCCATATATATTTGTATATCCCTTAGCAGCGTCCTCCCATTGAATAAATATATGAGCATTGTCTTGCTCTGCCTTATATATCTTTGCTAACATAAAACTTTCAAATTTAACCATATTGCTTCAAATAATGGAGAATTATTTTCCATTATAGGTAGATAAAATGAAACTGTGTAGACACATGAATTATTTTCATTTTTGACTGTGGTGTATAAAGCAGACCTCTCTTCAGCATATTACCTTTATTTCTTTTGAATATATAAACTTGTTAGTCATAGTTCAACTCAGATACAGATACTGATTTATACTGAATGTATATCAAAATTAGAAACAAAATTAGAGGTTAGTATAACCAAACTAATCAGATGAGGAACCATGTGGTGCTGGTAAAAATATGACAATTCTAATAAAAGGCCTGATATCACATTTAGTCTGAGTAAGATATGTCTTGTTCCCATCATTCTTCAAGGTCCCTGAGGTCGTCTTTCTTTCTTTCTTTCTTTCTTTCTTTCTTTCTTTCTTTCTTTCTTTCTTTCTTTCTTTCTTTCTTTCTTTCTTTCTTTCTTTCTTTCTTTCTCACACTCTCACTCTGGGTGAGTGGGAGAAACGTGAAGTGTACACTCCTATGTAAAACCATGAAATGGTCAGAATTTAAAATCAGGTGTCCTTCTCTATCACTTTTCATATCATTTTCCAGATAAATATCCTCTTTTAACTGCTCGTTGTTTAGACAGAGCATTGACTTATCAGTAATCTTCGAGAGTCCTCTTTTATCTAGTTCCCTCAGCCCTGATTCTTTTTTTTTTTTTT
>NC_034600.1:68664679-68666199 GCF_900095145.1 Mus pahari | reverse complement strand
GCATCCACTTCTGTGTTTTGCCAGGCACTGGCATAGCCTCACAAGAGACAGCTATATCAGGGTCCTTTCAGTAAAATCTTGCTGGTGTATGCAATAGTGTCTGCGTTTGGTGACTGGTTATGGGATGGACCCTTGGGTGGGGCAGTTTTTGGATCAGCCCTGATTCTTACAGGCATGTGATACTTCACCAACTTTTACGCATGTCTAGGGAATCTGAACTCAGGACATCATGCTTGCAAGAGCAGCAAGTTACTAATAGATTCATCCCTTTAGCCCACTAGGTGTCTCTTTTTTGCTATTCAATTTCCAAAGAATTTTAGTCATATAAATATGCAATCACTAAGATTGTAACTAATCACAATGGCTATATAAAGATAAATACAAAAGAAGGGCAAATGACAAAGACTGTATACATGCATTAATTTAGGTACCATCACAAAGTAATTTGCTTAATTATGAAAGATCATAATATGCTCCTACTGTTTTATGTAATGTAAAACAGAACCAAATCTTAAAGATCTCTTTATTCATCTCTTTATGTTTCTACAACAAAGTACCATAGATATCATGAACACTAACCAAAAGGATGCATTTTTAAGAGTTTTCTTGTGTGGGAAATCCAAGCCAGGTCACTCACTGGATGGGATCTGATAAGAGTTGCTGAAGTACACATAGATACTTGTTATGTTCAAATGGTCATATATTCAAAGGGACAAGGAAATGTAACAGATCTTTTAAGGAGCTGTATTCAGGGCTCTGTTCTCACGACCTAGTCATCTCTCAAAAAGTTCTACTCTTTAATTCCATCATTTGATGAAAATGAGTCTTTATGGGAGTTTTCAAAAAGAAAGAGTTAACTCTAAAGCTATTTCCAAAGAACTTGAAAGCAGTTATAATATTGCAAACCTAACAGAGGAAAGGAGCTACAGTTAAAAAGTGCTACTTATTAGAGGTGCGATGTTGACATATTGTACTTGATTTCTAAATTGTTTCATAAAGGTATCTAATTTTTGCATGAAGCAATGATCACTCAGGAATATTGATTGTAAGTGAGGAATGCCCCCAAAGTATAAATTTTTAAATTAGATTTTTTTGGTGCAAAGGTCACACTGAGTGGCATACACTGTATAAATTTTTCTATCATTTCTGGAGGCTAGAAGTTTGAGATCAAAGGGACAACAAAGCTTTATTCTGTGTTATGTTTCTGGTTTGTAGATGGCTGTCTTTTCCCTTTATCTTTGTGTGATCTTTTGTCCGTGTTTCTGTGTGTCTTTGGCTTATATAACTCTTGCTGAAAAAAAACCATCAATAATATTGTAGTAGGTATTATATCATGACCTCATTTTAATTTTAATTATTCCTTTAATCATGTGATATCCAAATACATTCACATCCTGGGATTTTGGTATCAAGCTACAGCTGTGGCTACTTCTGTGAAAGATCTTTCACTGTGAGGAAGGAGAACAAGAAATATCAAGGTAGGGTCTTTCATCCCAAGCCAAAAAAAAAAAAAAAAAAAA
>NC_034600.1:68649945-68664363 GCF_900095145.1 Mus pahari | reverse complement strand
AAAAAAAAAAAAAAAAAAAAAAAAAAAGGAAATGTTTTCAACATTCCTCAAGATTTGTGGATGTTGAAGTAAGTGGACAAATAAAACTTGTTTGGATAAAGTAGAGACAGACAAATCAAAGTCCATGGTGAGCACTGCTGTACCCGTGGGCAGCTAATATACAGAGAAGGTTCAAATGACCCTCTTCTACTGTAACTGAAGAACATATTTCTCTCTCACAGGGATGACAGTAGCATTGAGCTTGGCAGGGGCCATAATGTTCACAAATGTTGAGCAAGAAAACCAAAAGAACAAAACTAAAGAACAACAACAAAAGCCTACATATCAGATAAGATACAAATAAAAATCTTGCATTGCTAGTGGATATGGTCAGTCCTCTTTTTAAGCTTCTTTATTGCAATTTCCTTGGCTTGCCGCACAGAGAATATTTTCATATAATATTCAGTGTAAATTCACTACCAATACAATGGATCAATTAATAGTCAATGAGGGCAAATAACTCAGCCCATAACATATAGCATTATTATATTAGGAATTACCAGTATTTCTCTCCACTCCGTATCATGCTGATGCCTATAAAAATGTCATATGCCACATATTAAATAATGACTTTTTGTGCTATTCATTAAGGAGCCTCAATTTGAAATTTGTCATCAATTATTATTGGTTCATTCCATATCAGGGGATGTATTACAGATATTGCAGCAATAGATGATGTAAGAAGCTGATTGGTAACAACAGAGCAACAAAGTAAAATCTTATTTTTAGCCATCACTTAATAAGAACATTAGTAACTTACCTGTTTCCCTGAGACTTGATGTTAATTGAAGTCATTTCCAGAGCAAGTACTTTTAAAATCCACCTATGTATAAATAATGGAGACTACACACAGAAAACAACTAAGATAAACATCTCAGATTTTGAATGACAGGTATTTCAAGTTGGAGATTAAAAAGTTATGTCATCATTTTTTATTTAAAAAAACATAAATACATGATGTTTTTAAGTTACTAATCATGTAGCCATAACATTTCAAAATTTTTTTTTAAATATAAGGAATACACACATTTTAATGATTACCTTCTCAGTTATAAAAACACGACACGTGGAAAAATTCAATGATATAGTTCCTATAACCTTGTTGAAATATGTGATTGGAATGGCACTCAATTAAATCCCACAGGATGGGAGATCGAGGATATTATGCCTTAAAATTCTGAGAAATTCTATGCATCAGTCATCACAGAGCAAGATGTGGCTGTGGCAATTAAACTGGCAGTAATCATTGAGAAAAAAATTCTCTTCAAGTTGAGTTTTATTATCTAAAGACAGACCAGATTGAAATGCCAAGACAAGATTAAAATACAGAGGCAGATGATTGCAGGCAACCATTGGACTTAGCACATGGTCCCCAGTGGAGGAATTAAAGAAATGACTGAAAGAGCTGAAGGGGTTTGCAACCACAAAGAACATTATCAACCAACCAGACCCCTCAGAACTCCCAGGGACTAAACTACTGTCCTGGCTGGGTTTGTGTGTTATCTTGACACAGGCTGGAGTTATCACAGAGAAAGGAGCTTCAGTTAGGGAAGTGCCTCCATGAGATCCAGCTGTGGGATATTTTCTCAATTAGTGATCAAGGGGGAAGGTCCCCTTGAGAGTGGTACCATCTCTGGACTTGTATGTAGTCTTCGGTTCTATAAGAAAGCAAGGGATTGTAAGTAAGCCAGGGGAAGCAAGACAGTAAGGAACATCCCTCCATGGCCTCTGCATCAGCTCCTGCTTCCTGACCTGCTTGAGTCCACCTGATTTCCTTTGGTGATAAAGAGCAACATGGAAGTGTAAGCTGAATAAACCCTTTCCTCCACAATTTGTTTCTTGGTAACGATATTTGTGCAGGAAGAGAAACCCTGACTAAGACAACCACCAACCACGGATGGACCCATAGCTTCAGCAGAATACGTAGCAATGGATGGCCATCATCCATGGGAGGAAAGGCCCTTGGTCCTCTGAAGGCTTTATGCCCCAGTATAGGGGGATTTGAGGGCAGGGAGTCAGGACTGGGTGGGTAGGCAGGTGGGAGAGCACCCTCATAGATGTAGAAAGAGGGAGGATGGGATAGGGTTTTTTTGGGAGGGGATAATATTTGACACATAAATAAATATAATATCCAACAAAAAGTAAAATATCATTCTTGAGATTTCAAACAGTAGGCATTACAAAATGCAGCCCATAAACTTTCTTCCTTTTTCTACAATTGTAGCAAATATGGTGATCAGACAAGGCTAACTTCCATAAGACATAGACGAAAGCAAAGGTGTCACAGGCCATGGATATTCTAGTTGAAGCAAGGTCAATGAGAATTTGTTTTCTCACAACCAAGAAAATAGGAGTCAACAGCTCAGGCATGGGTTTTGGAACTGCAGTCAACCAGCAGCCTGAATTCATCCAGTCTTCTTCCTTTTCATGATGTAAGACTTTCTGAGGTTGATTTAGTGATCATGTTGTCGTACTGCTCTGCTAAAGCTTGCTCTTTACCTCCCTGTGTCCCTCTGAGTAGAGGAAACAGCTGTTCCTTTGGGTCAAGTGCCTTCTATCTAGTGTAGCTGTATCTTAGTATCTCAGTATGGTGTGTGTGTGTGTGTGTGTGTGTGTGTGTGTGTGTGTGTGTGTGTGTGACAAACTGGATGAAGCTTTCATAGTATCTCAAGGAGAGCAAGCAATGTTCTTAGAGAGAAGGGCATGGGGGATTGTTTACTTTGTTTTGCTTCATGTGTGGTATGTTGGTGTGTGGTGGAATACAGTATATTCCCAGGTTTCTGCAATCTCCTCACCATTGTCATGCCTGATTGTAGGTGGATTTTACTTTCTCGACATTAAGCTTAACCATACTTTTGTCTGGACATTCATTTCTTAAGAAATTAATCTATTGGATCTCCCTTATTTTGTTCCTGCAATCAACCATGAAAATGTGGGGAGGATGTCACACCTGGGTCCATGAATAAAGCTCATTAGAAATGCACAAAGTTCAGAAAAGCAGAAACTCACAAACTATGTGAACAATGTATGTGGCTGAGAGTTCAAAGGTATTGGATACTTTTCTAAAGGAATGATTAAAACATATAACTGATCCAACCAAAGATTCATACAAAACTCATGAGACTTCTCTTATTTCCATTTAAAAATGGAGTCAGTTTCCTGGTCTAAAGAAATGACTGAGAAAGAGCAAACTTGTCATGTCTTGCAATGGAAATATTTTAAAGTGTGTGTGTGTGTGTGTGTGTGTGTGTGTGTGGTGTATTGTGTGCAGTGTGTGTGTAACAAGTTAATTCATCGAACCACGTTGTTTTTTCTTTTTGCTGTTGTTGTTTTGTTTCCTTCCATATTTTCAAACAGGCTTAGGGAATGAATAGTTCCCATGTCCAGGTGACAATGTTCTTCAGGTTTTGCTGGGAGAAACAGGGAGAACAGCCTGTTCGTCTAGATGAGTCTCTATAAGGCAGAGAATTTAACACAGATCAATGACTGTTTCACAGAGCATGCTTCTTACTCTAATTCTGATGTGTTGAAATACTTTCTTTAACAGTAAACTTGTGCTCTTTTATGAATGTGGAAATATTATCTTCCCGCAAACACATAACCTCCTAGAATTGATATTCTTTTTTTTTTTAAAGATTTATTTATTTATTATATGTAAGTACACTATAGCTGTCTTCAGACACACCAGAAGAGGGCGTCAGATCTTGTTACGGATGGTTATGAGCCACCATGTGGATGCTGGGATTTGAACTCTGGACATTCGGAAGAGCAGTTGGGTGCTCTTACCCACTGAGCCATCTCACGAGCCTTAGAACTGATATTCTTAATTGTGATCCTGTTTCAATATTATATCTATATAACATGTTTTACTACCACCAAAGGCTCCAGTCCTTGATTTCTAGGTGATATATCATAGCGGTAGTATTTGTGTAGTCTGCTCAGCTAAAAAGAATGGGATAAGTATTTCCTTTTCCTTGATGATCCACTGTTCTCAGACATTTATGACTCCAGTTTTATTAAAATTGTTTGAGAATCTGCTCCAACTATATTGCATCTTTGTATATAACAACCCATTTGATGCAAAAATTTGTAAGGAGTTTTGCCAAACGGTAATCATAAACCAGCTTCCACTACTTGTTTAGAAATCTTAGGGAAATCACTTTTGTTTGAATTCATACAAAGAAAATTAGAAGCCAAGTTTCTTATGAAATGCTTTGGTTATAAAAAAATTGGAAGATTTATGGTATAGATAGCATATCTAAGGATAAGCCAATTTTTATGTGTTTTTAACTCAGTAGGTAAACAATGGTGATAATTAATAAGCTCTGTTAGGGGATGTGGGTTTGATGTGCATCGCAAAAATGACCAAAGCAACATGCTTGAGATTCAAGAACAGAATAGAGGAGTCTGGGGTTAGTGGAAGATATTGAATTGATTGCCTGCTATGATTGGTGGCTTGGGGGGATGTCTATATGAGATTATAGACAAATTATATATATAGTTGATGAGGTAATGACATTGAAATTGAGCATCTCTTATTTTGTTAGACAGTAGAAATCTGCATATCCAAAAGCATTGACCTCATGAGAAATAACGGGATAATACAGTATCTGAACGAAATCTGATGTCTTTAAATGAAGCTGAACAGAAAGACACAAATGAGTAATGTATGCCTGATGGTGACTTAAGTGTTGCAATTGGAATGAGCTAGTTAGCCATTAAATCTTTATTGTATTGAAACATCTCTATGTTCAAACTAGTCACTAGTTTTTATATATTATGGCTGTGTTTTAATATTCATAAGGTAGTACCATGAAAATAAAACATGAATAATTTAAAATGAAAAAATGTCTTTGAATGAGACTTACTGTTATTAGAAGTTAATATTTATTTTCAATATTTTAGATTAAAATGTTTTGCTATCCAGTAGAACTATTAAGCAGCTTTAATCTTTGTAATATATACAGGCACCATTGAAATATATTTTAACTGGCTTTATTAAAATATAATTTACATAATACTCACCTGCTAGAAGCATATAACTCAATGTGTTCAAATTATTTACAATGTTCTACAAACATTAATATAATCTAATTTAAAATATTTTCTTTAGGGTCAAAAGTAGCCTCATATCTATTAATAATCACTCTTTTCTCAACCTAAATCAAACCCCTTAAAGCTATGTTTTTAAGTTCACGTTATATAAATTTTCAGGTTTTAAATGTTGATAACTAGAATCAAAGAGGGTACTGGTTTTTGGTGAGTATGCCTTTCATATATGTAAAATATTATAGTTGGAGTATGTTCAGATTTTAATTTTTTTATTCTAAAATAATATGCATATATATATGAAAACATTAAAATTATTTACATTTATTGAAAAGTGGGAATATTGTTATTGTGAACATTTATGAAAAAAATTGGATTAAATATTTGCTCTGTTTATTTTAGACATACAGAAAGAAGTACTTTCCATCTATTTTATTTGGGAATTTATTTTCTATCAAAAGAGAAAAATAGAGCTACACTCAATACATTTTGCAGATGAACACACACACACTGTAACATAAATTTTTTAATTTGTCTACATACTATGAGCTACTTTTGAAATTCAAAAACTAAAATACAGAAAGCAATGAACTCAGAGGCTCTGTGATTCAAATTTTAGATGGCACTTTCTGCCAAGCTTTTTGTCAAAAATATTTTTTGTCAAAATAGGATTTGTACTTACTGCAGGTTCTCTGAAAACCTCAATGACAAAAATGATCAGGTAGGTAGTAATTTTGTAATTTTTTGGCTGAGTGGCCCGGAGTCTATTGGCACCCAACAGTGAAGAAAATGATTTATAAACAGCCACATCATCTGAACTTCTAAAGCTCCTGAGCTCTCAGGCTTTAGAAGTATTCACAAAAGTTATCACAGCAAAGATTTTACAT
The DNA here is from genome assembly GCF_900095145.1 of Mus pahari. Classification (NCBI taxonomy): domain Eukaryota; kingdom Metazoa; phylum Chordata; class Mammalia; order Rodentia; family Muridae; genus Mus; species Mus pahari. Next base: position 68,658,388 of record NC_034600.1, on the reverse strand, counting down.
ATTTGATTGACTCTTACCAAAATCAGTTTCCAGTGAATTTTTTGTCAAAATTAGTACTTTATTATTTTAATTTTTTCATGTGCTCTGCTACTTATTTCTTAAGTCCATACTGTCCATCTAAAGTTTATAAATTTAAAGAAAAAATATCTTATTATTAAAAATTTAAATTATACACAAATATGTCATCCTAATTTGTAATTAATTATAGCAGCTCTATTTCCAGTGTCAAAAATCTAAAGACATTAGAGATTGATTTTGATTACCTTATTTAATCTATATTGTCAGATTAATTATTACCTTATTGAATGTATATTAATATTAAAACGGTCATAACCAATCTTCAATATAGTTTTTTTAAGTTCCAGGAGTTGCTCTGGCTCCGTGATCAAATGTTGGCTCCGCTCATTTGCACAGGATTTATATTCACTCCCTGAAACTTGTATTTATAAGACAGATTTTGTAAATGGTCAAGAAACCATTATTAGAAACACTGGAACATTTTATTCATTTATTTTCCCTACAATTTTATATATTATTGATATTCTCAAATATATTATCATGGTTAGCAATAATAATTCCATGTAATTACATTTAAAGTTAGCTTATTTTTTTTTCAGTTCTTGAAAAGATAAACTCCCTGTCATAAGACTACAGCTTGTACCATAATGAGTTAAAACTTGAGCCCCCAAATTTGCCAATTCAAAGCATGCATGCATGATCTTCTCACACAGGAATTCCTCTCCTTCTAACACATTTATGTGGTAAATATTTAGAATTACTAAAACTACAATAGGTTCACAAAATATAGTACCATGCCACATCTTCTATGAAGAGACTGTAGACAATTGAAGAGGTGGAGACAATTACTGCATTTAATGATAAGAAAAGTTGTAAGTTATGTACTTACAAGTAGTTTGAGTTACTATTTCTGGGATGAAACAACATGACTCAAATCATTGTTGTAGGTAAAATTGAACTTGAATACCAAGGTGAAGCATCAGTTCAACATTTGATTATATACAGGTAGGGTTACTTATGTCTTAATTTGGGTTTCTAAAGGTGCAGCAAAATACCATGACCAAAAAACAAGTTGGAGAGGAAAAGGTTTATTTGGCTTATACTTCTACATTGTAGTTCATGACTGAAGGCAGCACAGATAAGAACCTAAATATTGCATGTGCCTGTAGAGGAGCTGATGCAGAGGTCATGGTTGGAGGGAGAGGGGTTGCTATTTACTAGCTTCTTTCCCATGCGCATCCTGCTTTCTTACAGAACCCAGGACTATCTGACCATGGATGGCATTAACCACAATAAGCTAGGGCCTCCCCTATCAGTCACTAAATAAGAAAGTATCCTAGAATCTGATTTTATGGAGGCATGTTATCAATGGAGGTCATTTCCGTTCAGATGACTCAAGCATGTGTAATGTTGACATATATCCAATGTCATATCACCAACACATACAATCTCATCCAAATACTCATAAACAAATATGTCACTATATATATATATATATATATATATATATATATATATATATATATATATGGAAAAAATCTGCTATTCCATAAGGTTCCAAGTTAGATTCTCTGAGCCTACCCTGAGACTCCCTAATATATGTTACTTTGTAACTTTTAAGAGATGGAAGATCTTTTCTGGCCTAGAAGGTCACAAATGACACGTGCAGTTCACCCATATACATGCAGACTAACCATACACAGAAAAGCAAATTAAATAAAATAAACAAGAAAATAATATTCTATGTGTATAGCAGAATATGGTTAGGAATCATTTCATTAACATTTTGTTGTTGTTGTTGTTGTTGAAGTTGTTGTTGTTGTTGTTGTTGTTCGTATTTGGTCCTACCCTAGCGCTCTGAGCTACCCAGCACCCAGATCCTCGTAATCCTTTCAGTGGCAGGCATGGGTTGTCTCTCAAGGTGTAGGATTCAAGTTAGATTAGTCATAGGTCTGTGCCTAGCCCAATTATCATCAGAGAGGTTTCTTTCAGTGAGAACAGATATGGAGGGAATCCAGTGGAAGAGAGGGAGGATGAATTGTAGGAGTCGGGGGTCTCCAAGAACACTAGGAGAACGAGACCCATAGAATCAACTAATCTGGGCTCAGAGGGGCTCACAGAGACTGAAGCAGCAATCCCAGAGCTTCCATGGCTCATTACTAGGCTCTCTGGGCCTCTCATACTTGCTGTGTATGTTTAGCTTGGTGATTTTGTTATAACAATGGAAGTTGAGATGTTCCTGACTCTTGCTGGCACATTGAGCCTTCTTCTTGCTATTGGATTGCCTTTTCCAGTCTGATATCAGGGTTTATGCCTAGTATCTTTTTATGCCATTGTTCAGTTGATATCACTAGAAGGCCTGATCATTTTTGAAAGGAAATAGAGTGTCTGTGGATTTGAGGGAGAGGTGTACAGTACTGGAAGAAGAAAAGGGAAGGATAGTTGCAGTCAGGATGTATTTTATGACAGAAAAAAAAAACATTAAAAGATAGAGAATTATATTTTTTCAAATAGCAGAAGTAAATGTAAATGATTTAAAAAGTATATGTTTGTGTGGGATTTATGGAAGATCTGAATTCAGTTAGAAGGCAGCCAGGGAAGGGCCATGACAAAGATGGCACTAGTTACTAAGATGGAGGAGCTAAGGAAGAAAAATTCAATGAGGACTACAGATAAATATGAAGGGAGACTTCACTAGTCAGGAGCGTGAGAATGAAATAATCCTAGCCACCAATAAAACAGTGTTAAGTGTTCTGTCAAAAGCAATATCCAGGGAGCCTAAAAATCTTCATCTTAGGTATGTGCTCCCCTTCCCTCTGCCATACGAATTACTTACACTGTGCTGCACACACTGTTGCATCCCCTTTCCTTAAAGAATTTTACCTATATCAGGCATCAAACTTTCAGTGGCATTCAGTAACTTTTCTGATGAGGTATTATTGACAGTAATCATGAATCACAAGTCATATAGCATATGCCATAGGTTTGACTATGCATAGAATTCTTTTCTCCATGAACTGAAAAATGATATTTTCCTATCTATCTCAAAGTTATCCATCAACTCAAATTTTTATAATCAGGTATTTTCTTCAAAATAAGTATTAATGTCAATTAATTCTGCTGTGCTATATTTGCTCTTATTTTTCATACCTCTTTAACATTACATAATCAAATAAAGCCCTGGCCCAATGGGATTGATTGATTGATTGACTGACTGACTGATTGATTGATTAAGTGCTTGCCACACAAGATTGACCTTCCAAAGCCCATGTCAAAAGGCCAGGTTTGACGGTGCCAATTGTAGAGTTGGGAAGAGAAAAATTGCTAGTGCAAATCTACAGGAGGCAGAGAGGGGCAGGACCATCCCTGTGGCTCCCAGGTTATCTTGCCTAGCTGAGCTGGAGAGCTGCACGTCTAAGAGAGACCCTACTTCAAGGGATTTGGCATCAACCCTTCCAATGTATAACACTGGCCTATCCTACACACACTGTGTACAAATGTGCACACATACCCGCACATTCATGTGCATGCATCATCATACATATTGAAGTAGCTGAATACTCTCACAAATAATAAAATATACATACATGAGAAGAGATCAGGATGGGTTAATGGCTTCTGTCACCTTTCTCCATATGGGCAGCATTTTCTTAGGAAATGGTGCTTAGGAACTCTAAGAGAGTTTATGACGCAGCCTCTGAGTTTATTTTCAGCAATTCTTGAAGCTGTTTTGGAACATGTATTCATCCAGTCCATTGTATTTCTATGTATTTAGGTGGAAATTCCACAAACTTTTTTAAATATAAAAATTGTCTTTTTACTCTATACAAGTTTCAGTGGATAATGTTTGTTACTGACTTGAATGAGATCAAGTAAGGGAAACTGGCAGAGCATACCTGCAAGGAATTTTCTTTTCTCTTTTTTTTTCTTTATCTTTACTTTTGTTCACTTGACAACCCGCTAACAGCACCTCTCCCTGCTCTTCTCCCAGTCTCACACTTACAAATCCCTCATCCATACCCCTACTCCTCAGAGAAGAGCGCCCCCCCCTTTGGTAGTTCTTGCTTCAATATGGCCTAACGGATTTTAATGTCTCCTTGCATGATTTAAGTAATATCGGATAATGTTTAAACATTATGTTTATAAACAGTTTACATAAATCTGTATCTTTTTAAATGATAGAGGACTTACCTTAGTGGGCACTAAACTTCTCCAGTTTGCCTTTTCTTTCTGTATTTCTACTGGAACCTGGCACTTCCACTCCAATGTCATGGAGATTACTGCAATTATCCTTCCATAATTATAGAGCAGCTGATCTAGGTGACCAGATCCTTTGACAAGAGTTGGGATCGCAACATCATAGCTGTTGCCATAGAAATTCAGTTATGTCAAAAGGCTTTCATTATTATTGGTTTTGAACCTATAAAATAGAATAAACCCTGCAAATATTTATAGTTAAATAGCTTTCCCCAGTTCTCAGAATCTCTCACTGTCACACAGTGGCATGGTTGCAGTTTGACAACTTGCTTTTTTTAATGTTATGACACTAATCTTAGGGATTTTATTTGTATACAAACAGTCATTACTGATTGATTTCATTATAATTGAGAGCACAGCTGATTGAACACTATAAGCAAAGTTCCCACATTGTTGTTCCTTGCACATGACTCATTCTCTGAGAACCGTACTTCATTCCAATTCTCTAGTTATTCTCTTGCATGAAATTTCTAAAATCCTATACCTTGTCACTACCAACTCAGTTTTCAAATTAGCTGTTAGGTTTTTTTGTTTTCTTTCTCTTTTTCAGTGCTAGGATGAGTGCAAATTGGTAAATTGGAGCTATTGTTATGAAGAAGTTCACAAATCACTATTTCTAAACAAAAATACAAGTGGCTGCTTCAAAGCAGATCAAGCTAAACCTACACCAGCTAATGAAGCTGGATTTTGTCATTAGGATTGCTAAATTAATTGAATTGACTTTGTAATTTTCTGGTTATTTCCGTCTTAACCACTGACTCAAATCCAATCTATACTGACTCATTCAATTTCTGACAAGTGGCTATTACTATAGCTAAAGGAACAATTCTGAGTCTATTAAGGAGGGATTGCTTTTAATGTTCTAAAAATAGCTTTAACAATGCAGTAGCATATTAGTATAATGTCAAGTACTGCCAACCCACAATGATATTTCAGTCAACCATGGACAGTATAGTCTTCGTGGATCAGGACTGTATTAGGCTATGTTGAGTTTTTGTAAGTTTATTCTATGATGTTTGGACAAAGACAAAAAAGCCTAGTGTACATCTTAGGGTGCATTGCTCATTAAGCTACATGTGGCTATATTTGTTTCTGTATTAGAAAGAGGAAGTGAAATCATAATGACTTCCTCTGGAAATGGAAAATAGTAGACACAAATGGGCAACATAGTGCTTCATCGTCCAATTACATTTGAATATAAATCATTTCATATTAAAAAAATAAGCACACTTTCAATGCAAGCATTGGGTGTTTTTGTGAGGCAAACTGCTCAACTACACCAAATTCTCCAGGCCTGAAAATGAAGGCATATTAGCATTGCCTGAAGGTTTTCTAAAATCTTGGCCCCATTCTTTACTGTATATTTGGAGTGCACATCGTTGGGTCCCTGAGTCACCCCACAAATCAAAACAACACCATCTCAAATAGGGATGGTTTATTGAATGTACACCATAATTCTAATCAACCAGGACCATAGGCTGAGTTATGCCTTTGAACATCTTTCTCTATCAACTTATAAAGGAAAAAACTACCCACAAAAATCTCGGTGAATTCCTCTGCAGGTGCAGGTAGAGCTGTTTGGTGCTTGTGTCTGACTCAAGCCATTTTAACGATTCATGGTAACCTTTAATGTGATGGGTCCTACAAAAAGCTTTGTGGAATTTCTTAAAATTAACAAACCTCAGAACATACAGAACATAATAGGATATATGATCAGCATGGCCTTGCTCTGAGTCGAGTGATTTTTCTGTGCCAATACCTGGTAGAAAAATTACAGCAACAATACAAAATAGTTGGTGGGCATGGAACAAAATGACTACACTTATGCTGGGGGGAGGTGTAGACCTCACTATATATCATTTGTATTATTTTCTTGAGTAGTAATTATATATATATATATATATATATATATATATATATATATATATATATATATATTCCAATTTCAACTGACTTACTTTTAGTTATCTGGAGTTTAAGCAGGAGCCTTTTCTTCATTTTGAAGTTAGGATGTGTAGGTAATTACTACTACCTCTTTGAATAAAGTAGTGGTACTCAGGAAAATGGTATAAATGTGAAACCTTTTTATGCATAGATAAAGGTGGGCTCAAACTACTGCAGTCATGACCTTGACTGGCTTACCAACAGTCAACATGCCACCATTACTGCCAATACCACTATGAATACCATCAATAACACCAGCTTGGGTTATGCATACATCTCTTGATAACTGCACTCAATGTTTGAGAACATCTTGAATCTTCCAGTTTTCATTGATACTATTAGTATTTAAAATATTTTTGTAAAGCTTAAATCTATTGATATACTAAATTCTATTATTATTATTATTTTCTTTATTTACAGATATACTAAATTCTTAACCACCTCAAATTGCTAAGACATGTAATATTGCTAAAAGTTAAAATATATTATATAAAAGTTTAAAAACTTCTCCTTAGTAACCTTTGTCCTTGGGGTATGGGGGAAGGATTCGGAACTTACCTTATTGGAACAAATGTTATCATAGAGTACATGACAAGTCTTCAAAAGGCAAAGCTGCAACACTACCATTGTTGAATACTGCTACCTGAAGACAATAGCCTTATCCAACTTCATCAGAGTAATTGCAATAACTTGAAAGTTAATCTCAATCCCACCTAAAAGTGTGAAAAGTTTAATTAGACGGTTACTTGAGATCTACACAGTCCTCCCTACCACTCACTCCAGCCCTGTGTAATTATGACTAAGATGAATATCGTGTCCAGGATTTGGGAGGTACTAACCTGGAAGTTTAATGGAGTTGTCATCAATACTGAGGTAACACACTAGCATGAGGCTACTTTTGGTGTCATGGTACTAAATCTTATCCCAAAAATATCATTGGTTTGCAAAGTTGTCTGTGGATGGCTTCGCTATTTTGGTCTCTTTTCTTGGTCAGTATTCAAGGTGAAATGATGTTTGCACACAACGTACAAGAATTAATCTGTATAGCAGTAGCCTCAAAAGTAGAAGAGTAGCATTTTACAAAGGGAGATGCCATCTTTTAGGACTGGAAACATCATTGAATCAGAGACCTTTGGACCTTGTTAAAGTAGGGAAACATGCTTGAAATCTCATTTCTGCTCATTATTCCAGACAACACTGCATTCTCTACAAGTCATTCCACAGCATCCCAGGAGCAGAAAGGATATTTATTAAAATATATTTCAGTTTCTCGGTGAAACAAAAATGAAGAGAGGATGTTGGGGTAGTAGAAAACTCTGACTCAATGTGAGTAAAGGAAAGAAAAGTTTTGTGAAATCCCCAAAACAAATAAAGACTTTTTTGACTGCTAAGAGCGGGGCTGGGCTGTCATTGCTCCTGCTTCAGTTGCCAACTGTTAAAGAACTCAGAAAACACAGGTACCATTGAGGCAGGACAGGGCAGGCTCAGAGATCAGCAACCACACACTTTCTCAGCTAACTCATTTTTGTTGTTGTTTATTTATTTTTTAATTGGAGGTCTATTCACCTCAAACTAAATGCAACCTTTGTTCTTCCAGCGAGTTTCCTTTCCTTTGGTAGTTTTGCTTCTTGTTATAATCCATCAAAAGTAGCCCCCTTCTTCTCTTTCTTGGTTTTTCCTATAAAATATCATCTAAAATTCAATTAAAATATTATAATCCTGATGATGTTCAAAAAACAATCACTATTGACATTGACTTAAATCATATGCCTCTTTTCCGTGCTTTCATTATTAATATATTTCCCAAGAAAGTGACCACCCCCACACCATTTTAACTTGTGAATCTGCCATTGATCTTTCTGTCGGTCCCTGACAAATTCATTTCCTGTCATATACATCGTTGCTGAATGTGTTATTGAAAGATCAATTACCAATTCCTCTCCCTTCATTTTGTTAAAAGATAAACAACAATTGATTTTTTCAAACATTCATTCTCTGTGCAGTAATAATTTACATTCCCGACAGGAAGACCCTCAGATGTCACTTGCATGCAACATGCATGGTCATTACCTCCCCAAATTGTTTTCCTCAGTTTCTTACTTCAGGGATATGCAGCAGATACCTGATATCTGTCTGTTCTTACTCCTGAAAACAGTACCATACTGTTTTCATTAGTATGTTGGTACTAATAGTTCCTCTCCCTCTCCCTCTCCCTCTCCCTCTC
>NC_034600.1:68585668-68649710 GCF_900095145.1 Mus pahari | reverse complement strand
CCCTTTCCCCCTCTCCCCCCTCTCTGTCCTTCTCTCTCCCTCTTCCTCTACCCATCCTTCTTTCTCTCCCTCCTCCTCTCCCTCTCTTGTCCTCTCTCCCTCTTCCTCTGCCTCTCCCTTTTTCCTTCCTCATCCCCTCCTCCTCTATCCCACCCTTCCTTTTTCTCTCTCTCCCTCTCTCCTTCCTATCCTCTTCTCTTTTGTCTCTTTAATTTCCTTCTAAGTCTCAATTCCATTTAGTTCAATTCCTCCTTTATAACCATGTACAGATGTTTCTTACATGATGTAAGATGACTAGGCCAACATAATTATTTATCCCCAAATCTGTTCCTCCCTTAAATTACTATACAAAGGAGGGAAACATGTGATATTTCATTAATTTTTGAAGCAAGAGGATTTGGAGTTAATTTTTTTTTTTTACTTTCTATATAAACTGGCAGACGTACTTGTGATTTTTCTCCTACTTATGTTTTATGATTTATTCCACAAGCATCTATTCTGTCTGCTTCCCATAATTGCCATGCTGGTTGTTTTGTCACATGAGAAGTAATATCTTCATTTCTCCCCTTTTAATTCTCTTGCAATTTACAATGCATTTGTCATAAAGTAATCATGACAAGGATATATATGAAATATATATTGATAATGTGATTTTTTTTTTACTTTAAGATTTCTATTGTACTCAGAATAAAATATGACCTTTTTCCCTTAGGCTATTAAGTTCTCTGGCCTGTTTTAGCCTTTTGCTCCTTAGAATTCTTCAACATTCTGCTACCAATGGTTCTCAGTTACATGCAAATGCTAAATATTTTCAAATTATTTCATGAATTTCCTTGTTTTTTCTCATAGTATTTCCAAATGTATTGCTTATGTTGGTTTTCTAAATTTAATCTAACACTTGGGATATCTCTCTATATATCTCTTTCTCTTTCTCCCTTTCCCTGGAAATGAACATTGGATAAATATTAGTCAATCACTTCAAATCAAAATATTCTGTTATCTAGTAATCAAAAGAGTTGAAAATTCATCAGGTATCTTACAAAATAGTTTCTTTTGCAAAGGTTTCTCTTTCTTATAATTTAATTCTTTACACGGTTTCCCACAAATATTTGCACGATCTTTTAAATCTCATGAAGCAGAAATCTAGCTTGATGGCTCAGATTTCTTTTACATAATTTTAGGAAAGTAACTATTTGAAGCAATGATAAAATATTCTCTTGGTTATCAATCATGGTTTGCATTTTGATTAAAAAGAATCTCTCCCTTTCTTTCTCTATCTCTCTATCTCTCTATCTATCTATCTATCTATCTATCTATCTATCTATCTATCTATATTATCATTTCTCTATTTTTTATCTAAGAAACGTATTGATAGCTATAGATTTTACACAAATAACTGAATACCTTGAATGCTCTGCATCCAGAGACTCAGTTTTTAATATTTTGATATGATATTGCTGTTCATCATCCCTATGTAATTTGTCCTGTATATGCTTTTAAGAGAATTGGTAAACACAGAGAAAGACTTCTCTGAAGGTCTTTCCCACACACTGAAGCAAGCATTTGGCACATATTTTGCAAGTTTTGGTATTATCACTTTTCTAATCTCAAAAGATTTGAGACTTCTTTCTAAAATCACTGCCAAATGCACTTTGTACTGAAACACCAATGTGTGGAGCTTTCTAGGTCAAAACCTAGGAAGAACAGTTAGAGTATCACTTGAGCATGCTCTTTAATTATTCACACATTATTCTGTGCCAAGTAGTGATGCATCCTCACTTCTGCAACTTGTAAGACTGAACTTCTTCACCTTGTTTTTTTTTTTTTAAACTTCAGCTCCTCTTGATATCTCTTCTTCTTGTATGTAAGTTGAAGTAGAATAACTTTTTCCTTGCTTGTGTATTTTAGTTACATGAATAGCTGCTGATATGACTGTGAATTTTTCCCCCGTAGGATCAGTATGTCTTGTCAAAAGAAATAACTAATTCAACTGCTCTGATGGCCAGTAAATAGCCCAAAACTCATGGATGATGACAGTTATTTCTACAACATCAACAAAAAAGCTGCAGCCTGGGGCATGACAATAGAAATTTGTGCTAATAATCCGGCAATATTCAGTGAGGGTAGGTGGAGAAATTGGAAAGGGGAGTGAAACAAGGAAGGGTATAGATGGGATATATTGTATGAGACAAACATTAAAAAGTAATAATTAATAATAATAATCAGTAAAAACAGTCCCATATTCTTAATCCCAGGAAGTACTCTACCCACAAAAAGCATAAGCCTCATCTACATCTAATCTAAATCAGATACATGTAAGTTTTGAAGTACAATTATTCCTAGAGCAAATGTCTGTTCTAAATTTGAGACCATAACACTAAGCACAATTGCTTCTAAAATAACTGGTGAGGCAGGAATAGGATATGGTCCATTCTGAAAACAGATGTGCTTAGTGGAAGGAAGGTTGAGGACTCCTGACTCAGCAAAGTCTCTGAGAGTTTTAATATTGGGGACAAATGTCTGTTAGTTCATGGTTTGCCTTTCAAGTCTTCTAGTGTACAGCTATCCAGGCCTATCTGAGAAGCAGCCATGTCCTGAAGCTCTGATAAGTGGAGTCCTCCCTGAAGAGATGTGCCACGCAAGGGTCAAACATTGTATCTTTGGCTTGCTCTGTCACCCAGAGACTCATGGCATATGTTATCCAGGCTATACAAAGTTCCGTGCTTGACCCCTCATGGTTAACTCCCTTGCTCTAAATTTTTATTTTTCTTGTTGTGAAGGAACAGTTTCAAGAGACCGGCCTCCAAATCTAAGAATTCTGAGAACCTTTCTTCATTTCTTACTCTTTGATTTCTCCTGGGGCAATCCCTGTCATGGGTTTTCCATTTAACTCTATGTTAACAACTGAATTTATTTGGTCTGTTGGACACACATACACAATGGTCTCATCTTACAATGTGTTCTCGATTTTACAATGAAGGATTGTCCTTTTAAAAAACTCTTTTGCTTTAGTTATATCTCTTAAAATTAAATTTATTACTATTGTATATTCATGTATATAAATCAGTGTGTGTGTGTGTGTGTGTGTGTGTAGAGTTCAGAGAACAATTTTGTTGAATGATTTCTCTCCTATCTTTTCTTGTGGGTAATGTGGATTAAATTCAGATCCAAGGCTTGTGTGACACTACAGTAAGGGGTGCCTGGAAGTGGAATTACAGAGTGTGGTAAGCTGTCATGTGGGTACTGATTGCTGAGTCTTCACTCTTTGGAAAGTCAGCCAGTGCAATTAACTGTGCATCAAATTTTTCATCCCACCCTCATAATCAAGCTTACTTCTTATATACCCTCACATGTAGGAAAGAGGACTACTCACTCATCTGCTCCGCTAGGAATACAGTAATTCCATGACCTATATCCATTATCAAGGGCTATAATACTTGGAGTACAAAGTTTCAATACATGCATTTTTTTTAAAGAGGGTGACATATTCATTTCATTGCAACCATCCAATAGAAATCTGAAGTGTAATGTAAAATCATATATATATATATATATATATATATATATATATATATATATATGCATGTAAGAGAGAGAGAGAGGGATAGAGGAGCATATTATATTATGTTATATTATATTATATTATATTATATTATATTTGTGGGTAGAAGTCAGAGGATAACTTGTAGGATTGGTTTTCTTATTCTACCATGTGAGTTCTAGCTACTAAACTCAAGATGTGAGGCTTAGCAGCAAGGTCTCTATCCTCTGAGCCATCTTGCCGACCCTTGAAATAGGGGAGTAATCAACTCCTTTCTGACTGGGTCTAAAAATCCATTCCATAGGATGAGACATTTACCTGACATCATTATCTGGCTAATAACCTGTGTCTAGACAAGTTTTAGGCCTTAGGGTTGCAGCTACTAGTATGATGCTTTTCAATGTACATACTACAAACAGACTCACAATACCATCATTATATTTGCAGGTCAATGCATCTCTCTCCTGAGAAATTCCTGATGATGTAGACTATGATCATCACAGTGACCCACAAATGGCCAAGGTGCAGAGCTTAAGGGACGACAGAACACTTAGTCCTAAATGGAACATAGACACAATACAAACCACCCAAAGCTCAAGAATATATTTAGAAGAAGGAAAAGTAAGACTGTAAAGCTGAGTTGGTGATAAAATATCTTCTGTGCACAGCAGAAGAACCATATGCATGAACTCACAGCCATTTTAACAGCATGTGTAAAAGCAATGCAAGCCCAGGACAGAACAATATCAGCAAGAAGAGAAGGTCTTAGGTCTGGGTGCACAGTTCCAATCCAAATGTGGACCTATTGACAATTGCTGGCTACCAGGAAGAGAGACCATTTTTGTAAGTATGTAGCACTTGGAAGTTGACTACTTTCCAGTTAATGACCACACATCCAGGAATATTTGGGCAGCACAAAACTGATCTGAGATAGATAGATAGATAGATAGATAGATAGATAGATAGATAGATAGATATAATGATGCAACATGGATGAGTAAAAATGATACATGGCTTGGGAAAAAGTTGAATGAGGAAAGGGAAATTGCTCAAAGCATGTCTGAAAGTCTCAAATTAATACAAAATAGGCAATAGTAATCTATAGTATAGTGTAATCTTATAGCATAGATTATATAGTATTGAGCTTATAAAACATCCTTCTTAATTCTACTCTTTAGCACATGTACTTTAAGGTTTTACTCAAATTCTATAAGCAAACAATGTAAAGGTATATTTTTAAGGAAAGCTTGGCCATTGTTACATTTTTCTTTCTATTTCATATTCCAGAAGTTTGTAGGCTTTGTTTAAAAAATTGGCAGTTACTAGTTTTACAACCTATGAGGACTGATGAATGCTCACATAAGGATGAATTTTGTCGTGTTCTTAATGATACATCTTCTCTCACCTCACATAAGAGAAACACGGCAGGGTTTTACCCTGACAATGTCACAGCTGTTTCACATTCCCTTCCTCAGTCATTCTCCAGCTTTTATAGCCTAAGCAGCTGTCAGCAGCAATGACTCTTTCTTTGTGAGGCAGAGAATGTCTAAACTAATAATTAGACCTCAGTTATGAAAATGTAACTAGTTAATCATAGCCTTCATTAGGGCCTTTTGCATTCCAAAGGGATTTGCACACAGCCAAGAATGGTGGAACAGATCAAACAAAGGGGTTGAGTCACTTCAGTGCTGATTTTTCTACTTTACATACAAATACTCATCTTCAACGCATCACCCACAATTATCGTTTGAACTGTAATTCAGCATCTTTAATCATTTAGAATGTTTACAGCACCTGTTACACCTTTATTCGAATGGCATGCCCCCTTCTTTCCTGAAATAATTTTTGTAACAAAAGTGAAAAATACATAGACAAAACAATAATAAAAACCATCAGAGCCTTAAAATAATAAAGCACACCAATAAATAAATACAAATAAAACAATGAAATATTTAATTTACATAATGTTTAATCATGTTTTTTAAATTTTGAAATTAAGTTTAATTACATCATTTCCCCCTTTCCTCTTTCTACCTCTGTGCTCTCTTTTAAATTCATAGACACTTTTTTTTCTTAATTGTTGGTAGATACATCTATGTGAATGTATGCATACACACATAATATCCCAATAATTGTCCCAAATGTCTAAATATTGTTGCAGGCTGTTTGGTTCAGGATGAGCCATTTGTGTACAATTCTCTGGTTAAAACTATTTCTTTCCATTCCCATCCTGGCTTATTTTCCCATGATTCTAGTGCAGGCAGAGGCATTTGGGGCTTTCTCCTGTACATTAATACATCTGTCGCTTGTGATCTTATTAAGATCATCATGCAGCAATAAATTTTAAGTTACAACTGTAAGTTACTAGCAGGCCACAGAATCTTAAAAAAAGTTCATTAATAAGGTTTACCTTAGATTGAAATTATTGAGCCTGGTCTTATTTGCCCTTCTTAATTTCTGTTTGTTTTAATTGAAAAGTGTTTTTAAGCTTCAGTTACTGTAACAGATAATTGCATTATTTTTAATGTAAGGGTGTCTTTATTTTTAAGAATTTCATATGTATATTCAATGAAAAACTATCATAAATACCCAGAATTTCCTCTCTCTAATGCAAGTATAACATCCTCAAAATCTTAGTTCATTAAAAAAAAATATTAAGTTCAATTAGTGCTGCCATGCACCGGTATGGGACAAGCCACTGAATCTTGAACCACCCCCAGTAGCCACCCAGTTTTCAATAAATATTATTCCTCCTAGCTAGCTAATAGCCAAGCCTCTATCAAGATACAAAACTCACTCACAAGAAACAAAAGTCTAACCTTTCCCTTTGAGCTTTGCTATTTCAAGGTATCAACACAGACTGTATTTCTCTTTCCAGAAAATACAGCTTAAAAATATGTGGTTAAAATTTGGTTCCTTAAACCATATAAAAACTAATATGAGCAATATTATTCCTCACATAAAATAAATGTATTCCTTACAGACAACTAGCTGTCTTTAGACCCTTGGAAATTTTTCTAGAAGCCACGGCTCTGTGCCATTTTACAGAATTTAACATGAGAAATACTCTTAGCTCTCCCAGGAACCTTAAACCCATTGACATTCTACCCTCCCTAATGGAACACTCAGTATTCCTTGCTGTTTTCATTCCTAAATTAGATTTTACAGATCATGAACTTGCTAACCATATTGAAGATCCTGTATACTCCCTTGTTATCTCAACTTTTAAAATACCTATCCTAACTCTAAATTCTATTTTTGCCAACTGTAAGAATCTCAAGTTTAACAGAGCATTAAAAAAGGTACCTCCAAATACTGTCATGGCTTCCAGTCAGACCAAAAGATTTTAGCAATTTTGTAAAACCTAAATATAGTTTGAAATTCAAGAATTATGTTATTGTTCTCAAATAATCCTTCCAAACACAGATTTTAAGCAAATTATTCCTTCTCCTTAATCATAGATAGCATAATAACACTCAAAAGACCCAATCCATGTCATGTCTGCCTCACAATATAGAAGCACAAACTCAGAGAATGTATGACAGTAGTCAGACTCCCTTTCACAAGTACTTAATCCTGTAGGCCCTTGGGAATCATATGAGAATAACCTTGAGTTCTTCTAATGGTACCTTCTCTAAAGATGTAGTTGTAGAACAAGATTATGCTTCCTAAAGATTATGCTTCTTATCCTTATGGCATTGACAATCCAAGGACCATGTTTCTAATGCAAGAAGCTGAAAAAGTGCAAGAATCCTGGAAATAACATATAAGCTAGACTCCCCATGCTAACTAATTTATTACCAACCTGGGGGGGGGGGTGTGAAGTTCTCTGTGAAGAATCTCCATTGAAAATTGCCTTCATCAGCCTACCTCTAGGTGCGTCTCGGGACATTTTCTTGTATGATGATTGATATGGGAAGGCCCTCACTAACGTGGGTGTGTCCATCTCTGGAGCTGGTCCTGGATTGTATAAGAAAACAGGCGGGGATACCTGCAAGCAATGGGGAAGCTGGTAAGCAGGAAATTTCCATGGCCAACATTTTACTTCCTGCCTCCTGGATTCTGCCTTGAGTTCTTACCATGATTTCTTCCAGTTATGAACTATGATATAGAAGCATAAATAAAGAAGTACGTTCCTTCCCAATGTGCTTTGTTTTATCACAGCAATAGAAAACATAACTCAGAAACAACTCAATCCAACTGGTGGCTTTCTCAGAAGTAACAATCAACCTATTATTTACAAAAGTGATAGGCCTTTTGCTACACAATCATGAACTCACGCATTCTCCTTATATCAATACCCCTGCTTCTGTTTATCTGAAAGTGCCCCCAGACTAATCCTGCACTGATGAAAATAACATTCTTCTATATATGAATACATAATAACATGGAGGTAACAAAAGACAAAGGAGCAAACTCTTCTTAATCATCTTCAAATTCTGCATTTGCTTGGTACTGTGATATTATTCTAAAATTTAAATATGTCCCCCAAAGAAAGTTTACTGTTTTCAAGAGCATCTATAATGATAAAAGAACACAACTACGCTATTCTCTCCTCCATGATTTTAACCATGTTTAACTGTTTTTATTGATCTTTTATTTAACTGTAGCAAATGTTTGCATTACATATTTATACCCAAACTAATGTTCATGTGCAGGATGAAACTATTATGTGATTCTTTGTCAAGTTCTCAATGAGTAGTAGTGAAATTTTCATATTATTTGATATCTCCATTCCCACCCCCACCCCCAATTTCTCATTATCCTCTTATAAGATCTAAAAGCATAAGTGATTTTGGTAGTTTTATTCAGAAAGGGGCATGGAATGAGTATCTAGGGGGAAAAAAGAGCAATCTGTCCAAGTACTGTATTTTACATGTGGCTGTGTGGGAACAATTAACATGGTTTTATTTTACTTTTGAGAAATTCATACATTCATCATACATCTAGAGAAATTTTGTTCCTCCCTTTCATGGTTAACTCATCCTGTGTCCCAATTGCATTCCAAATTCATGACTGCATCTTTCATTTTTACTGTCTTTGATTGTCTCTGTCTCTCTATCTCTGACTCTCTCTCTCTGTCTGTCTGTCTGTCTGTCTGTCTGAATCTGTCTCTCTGTCTCTTTGTCTCTCTGTCTCTGTCTCTGTCTCTCTCTCTCTCTCTCTCTCTTTCCCTCTCTCTCTCCCTGTGGGGGTTTGTGGATGTATGTGTATGCATTCAAGTGTATAGATGGATATATAACCTACTTAGTTTGTGTAGCATTGTTTGTTGTATATGTGTCCCAGGCTGATCACTTAGTACTATAGAAACTATGTGGGAGTTCCTCCCTGGAGAAGATTGATTCTCACTATGTCATTAACCATTGCCCACCTGTAAGAGTTAATAAAACCCAGTAGGCAGAGGAAAGAAGAGCCTCTCTGGGCTTCTTTCTGTGGAATCTATAAGTACTCAATCTTTCTAATCCCAACATCTCAGTCTGAGAATTTGAATATATGAGTTTAAATAACAATCTCATTCAGATGAAGATAAGCCAAGGACCAACCTCAGCTTGGAGAGGGTTCGGAGAGAAGGGGACCTGGGAGCAAGGAAAAAAAACTGGAAGTCAAACCAATGTTCCAAGTTAATAACCTATGTTCCGCTTGAGACAGCTTTGCAAACTGCTCTTTCTCTGGTTTTTTTTTTTTTTTTCCCTTGAGATCTCTCTCTATTTTCTGATCAAGGCAGCTTCCCAAGCAGTTATCTCTTGCTATTCTAAAAAATTTCACTGGGTAGCTCATCTTTTACAGATCCCAAACCCAGTCTTTTATTTTCCATATCAATCCAGTCACACCAGGTTCCTTTTTGATTATCCTATAAATCAGCATCCTGTGACCTCAATCCCTGGAGTCTTAGGAAACAACATAGATGATAAGCTAGCTGGAACCTGAAATTACTAGGTATAACCCTACCCTGAAATTCCCATTTCTAAAATGCCTAAATATAAATAACAACTGTCCCAGGCTGACCTTAAACTCAGAAATCAGTTTACTTTTATAGGCATAAACAAAAAACTTAGCTGGATGGCTATTCCTGCAATCATTTCTCTCTAAATCTTTTTACTCTTTCCTTATTATTTTTTGACAAGTTGACTAACATTGCAGCTGCTTTTATTCTTTGTTTTTCCTTTTTTATTAGATTTTTTTTATTTACATTTCAAATGTTATACCCTTTTCTGGTTTCTCCTCCAAAATCCCCCATCCCATTCCCCTCCACCTGATCACCAACCCACCGACACCCACTTCCCTGTCCTACCATTACCCTACACTGAGGCATTGAGCTCTCTCAGAACCAAGGACCTCTCTTCTCATTGATGTCTAACAAGGCTACATATGCAGCTGGAGCCATGGGTCCCTTCATGTGTAGTCTTTGGTTGGTGATTTAGTCCCTGGGAGCTCTGAGGTTGGTTCACATTGTTGTTCTTCCTGTGGGACTGCAAGCTCCTTCAGCTTCTTGGGTCCTTTCTCTATCTCCTCCATTGGGGACCTTGTGCTCAGTCCAATGGTTGGCTGAAAACATCCACATCTGTATTTGACAGGTACTGGCAGAGCCTCTCAGGAGAAACATATATAGGTCTCCTGTCAGCAAGCACTTGTTGGCCTCACAATATTGTCTGGGTTTGGTGCCTGTATATGGGATGGATCCCCAAGTGGGGCAGTCTCTGGATGATCTTTCCTTCAGTCTTTGCTCCATACTTTGTCTCTGTATTTTCTCCCATGTGTATTTTGTTCTCCCTTCTAAAAACAACTGAAGTATCCATACTTTAGTCTGCTTTCTTCTTGAGTTTCATTTGGTTTGTGAATTGTATCTTGGGTATTCTGAACTTCTAGGCTAATATCCACTTATCAGAGAATTTATACCATGTGTGTTCTTTTGTGATTGGGTTATCTCACTCAGGATATTTTCTAGTTCCATCCATTTGCCTAAGAATTTCATGAATTCATTGTTTTTAATAGCCGAGTAGTATCCCATTGTGTAAAATTGTACCTCATTTTCTGTATCCATTTCTCTGTTAAGGGACATCTCATCTGGGTACTTTCCAGTTTCTGGCTATTATAAACATGGCTGCTATGAATATAGTGGAGCATGTGTCCTTATTACATGTGGGAGCATCTTCTGTATATATGCCCAGGCGTAGTTTTGCTGGGTCTTCCAGTAGTACTATGCCCATTTTTTTTCTGAAGAACTGCCATACTGATATCCAGAATGGCCATACCTGATTGCATTCATACCATCAATGGAAGAGTGTTCCTCTTTCTCCACAACCTCAACAACATCTGCTGTCACCTGAGGTTTTGATCTTAGCCATTCTGCTTGGTGTGATGCAGAATCTCAGGGTTGTTTTGATTTGCATTTCTCTGATGACTAAAGATGTTGAACATTTCTTTAGGTGCTTCTCATTCAGTATTCCTCAGTTGAGAATTCTTGTTTAGCTCTGAACCCCATTTTTAATAGTATTATTTGGTTCTCAGAGTCTAACTTCTTGAGTTATTTGTATACATAGGATATTAGCCCTCTATCAGATGTAGGGTTGCTACATCTTGTATTCTTTCCCCAAGAATCTGAAAAAGAAATTAGGGAAATGACACCCTTCACAATAGTTACAAACACTATAAAATATCTTGGTATGAGCTGGGCATGGTGGCACACACCTTTAATTCCAGCACTTGGGAGGCAGAGGCAGGTAAATTTCTGAGTTTGAGGCCAGCCTAGTCTACAAAGTGAGTCCCAGGACAGCCAGGACTATACAGAGAAACCTGAATCCCTGTCTTGAAAAACCAATATATATATATATCTTGGTATGACTCTAAGCAAACACATGAAAGATCCCTATGACAAGGACTTCAAGTTTCTGAAGAAAGAAATCGAAGAAGACCCCAGAAGATGGAAAGATCTCCTATGCTTGTGGATTGGCAGGATTAATATCGTAAAAATGGCCATCTTGCCAAAAGCAATATACAGATTCAATGCAATCCCCATCAAAATTCCAACTCAATTCTTCATAGAGTTAGAAAGAGCAATTCTCAAATTCATCTGGAATAACAAGAAACCCAGGTTAATAAAAACTATTTTCAACATCCTGGACCTCAAGCTGTACTACAGAACAATTGTGATAAAAACTCCATGGTATTGGTACAGTGGCAGGCAGGTAGATTGATGGAATAGTATTGAAAACCCAGAAATGAACCCACACACCTACTTGATCTTTGACAAAGGAGCTAAAACCATCCAGTGGAAAAAAGACAGCATTTTCCACAAATGGTGCCTTTGTTCTTTTAGATTCATGGAGATCTTCATATGATTCATATTGCATCCTTATAGTCTGCATAGTTGAGAAATTAAATATTGTTGCACTCATGATTTTAGAGTTCTTTTCCACAGTCTTAATGGCTGACCCACCATTTACCATTCTACTGAGACATTAGCCATATCTTTGCCTCCCTGACTCCAGCTGTCTCTGATTATCATGGAGTTGTTAAGGGTCACAGGAAGGGCATACCTAGCTCTGTTCCAGGGATGGAAACCATGTCACTTCACCCTTACCAGGGACATGCAGTGATGATATCCCTCATGTAAATGACTATCGTGTTCTGAAAGGTTTTCCTTTATTCTTCAATTTTATACCCCAATGAATCCCCTTCAAGACAGCCATTAAGCCTGTGGAAAAGAACTCTAAAAACATGAGTACAAAAATATAATTTCTCAACTATATAAAAATATAAGGATGCAATATGAATGTTTTCAAAGGCATCTTTACTCATCACAGCTCTCGGGAATTTACTTGGGTCCTTCTTGTCTATAGTCCTCATTTTGATGATCCTAACAAAGAATATTTAATTTGGCATATTTAATTAAAGGATATTTAATTTGGGATACTTCCTTGGATTTTTTTTTCTTTCAAGTCTTTCGATCTAGTCGTCTCTTATTGTTTAATTAGGAAATGATCCCAAGGATATTTTTCTTTACTACCCGTTTTTGTTTATCAAAATAGTTCATGTTGCCTTACATATCTTTATGTCAATGCATACTTCTTCAAGGAAAGACATTGTTTATGCAATCTCCTGCCAGAAGGCACCCTTCACTTTGTATGATATACTTTTGGTGCTACGAACGCTGCACATTTTGTCAGAGAACCTTCACCTTCTCCTCTATTTGGCAAAGGACCATAGAAAGATCACGAACCCTGACTAGGGACCAAGCCAGAACATGAAGTGATGGAGTCATCATCATCACTCATCGACCTCTTAGATTCCTTTTCCTACTCATTCATGGACCCCAGCACAGCTTTCAGATGCTTTATTTGTGCTAAGCAATTTGGAATTATAAATACCAATTTCGTCTCTCCCATATTGTGGAAATCATAAAATGTTGTTGTTGTTATGTTTTAAGATTTTGCCCTCTTTTGGCCTTCTTTTCACACAGATAAATACATCTTCAAAAAAAAAAATCAATGATGTGCTTTCACATCTATTTAAAATGTCTTCCTTCTTACTGAAAACTTGACCATCTGGTGCCTTCCCAGGCCTGGCACTTGGTGTTGTTTTACATCCAAGCTCTATCTGTCCTTGCTGCTTTTATGCCTCATAGCAGTGGACATTGGTCCTCCCTGTTGATCCTCCACTGTGTGCCAAGTCTGACAGATGTCCTGGGAGAATATGAATCTGAGAGGAATTTCTTTCTGCTCTTTTCCTTTTTCCCACTATAGGTCTCTCATTTACTTTTTGCCTTGCTAATTTGCTATTCTCTCAAAATTTTTGTTATTGTTTGTTAATTTGCTTTTCTACTTTTAATTTTCATTGGTTCTTGATATAAATATTGGTTTTCAACCAAATTCAGCAACCAAAACTAGTGTGTGAATGCATGTATTAGGAAACCTGTTCCCTGAAGTAAATTCATCAGGAAGAATCTCTTAGTTCAAGAAAATGATAATTATTATCTGTACATTAACATTAAACTACAGAGTTCACTAATATATATTTTGTTTCATTTTTGTTTACAAAGAGTTTTCATAGAGTAATTGTGTACCTGAAACATTCTACCTCTTCAAGCATTTTGATGAAAGAACAAAGGGAACTCAACCTTTAAGGAGATTTCTTTTAGTATAAATAAATGGTAAGTAAACAGAAAAATAGGTACTTTGTGTAACCTGGTAGGCATGGATTAAGCTGCTGTAGTATTAGGACAAGGTGACGTCTGTAGATATTTGTATTATAAGTAATTAATCCTGAATATCCTTGCCTAAGGTAAAAAAGAGCTATTTGTGTTTCAGATATAACTAGGTTGTGGAGTACTCTTGGAGAAAAGCCAAAAATCATACTCTTAGGTCATGTACACTAATGAGTGATTCAAGAGTTCTAATGAAAGGATGGACTATCCAGAGACTACCCCACCCGGGGATCCATCCCATCATCAGCCACCAAACCTAGATATTAATGCACATGCCAGCAAGATTCTGCTGAAGGGACCCTTATATTGCGGCCTCTTGTGAGGCTATGCCAATGCCTGGCAAACACTGAAGTGGACGCTCACAGCCAGCTATTGGATGGAACACAGGGTCCCCAATGGAGGAGCTAGAGAAAGTACCCAAGGAGCTGAAGGGGTCTGCAACCCTATAGGTGGAACAATAATATGAACTAACCAGTACCCCGTGAGCTTGTGTCTCTAGCTGCATATGTAGCAGAAGATGGCCTAATCAACCATCACTGGGAATAGAGGCCCCTTGGTCTTGCAAACTTTATATGACCCAGCACAAGGGAAGGCCTGGGCCAAGTAATGGGAGTGGGTGGGTAGGGGAGCAGGGGCAGGGGGGGGGTATAGGGAACTTTCGGGATAGCATTTGAAATGTAAATAAAGAAAATAAAAAAAAATAAAAGAAAAGAGTTCTAATGTCTCAGTTCACATTCCTTGAACTTCATCAGCTAAAAGGCTTAGCTCAACCTGAAGATATATCTGGCAGCTTTACATTCTCTGCTTTTCTGCCCCTCCTCCTAACACGCTTGTGTTTTATAAGTATTTTGAATTTCCTCAAAAATACTTCCTTAGTTGCATAAAATAACATCCTTACAATGAGTCTAGCAATCTCTACAAGAGAGTAAAATTATACTAAATTGAAATGTATATTAAGTTAGAGCATTCTACTACATATAATTGCATTTATATACATTTATAACATATAGATAGAGATTATGTAGATATAGATTCTATAAATATAGATATATATTTAAGTATATATCTGGATAAATATAAAGATAGAGATATAGATAGATTTAGAGATAGGGAGAGATAGTGGTGAGCATGATAGAAATGGAGATGGGCCAGGCTTGGTGGCGCACGCCTTTAATCCCAGCACTTGGGAGGCAGAGGCAGGTGAATTTTTGAGTTCGAGAGGCCAGCCTGGTCTACAGAGTGAGTTCCAGGACAGCCAGGGCTCCACAGAGAAACCCTGTCTTGAAAAAACCAAAAAAAAAAAAAAAAGAAATGGAGATGGAGGTGGAGCTGGAGATAGAGATGGCAGTAGAGATGGAGTTAGAGATGGAGATAGTAGAAATGGTACAGATAATTAAGGAAGTTAAACCACTTGAGTTTAAATTGCTTCCAATAAGAATCATAGTCCAAGAAAACCTCCTTTTAAAGGGTTGGTCAATGTGTTGAAAGAAAACCGCCAAACATTTTTTGTTAGATGTTTTCTTTATTTACATTTCACATGTTATCCCATTTCCTGGTTTCCACCCCAGACACTGCCATCCCAGCCTCTCTGGCCCTGCATCTATGAGCAGGTTCCCCCACCCACCTACCCTCTTCTGCCTCCCTGACCTGGCATCCCCCTACACAAGACCAAGGGTTTCTCCTTCCATCAATGCCCAGCGAGACCATCCTCTGATACATATGTTGCTGGAGTCATGGGTCCAACCAAAGATCATAGTGGACTCTCTGGGCTTTTTGACAAACCCAGATGATGAATTCATAGCACATTTATGGCACAAGGCTCAGGTGATTCACAGTAGATAAGATTTGGAAGTTAAGAACGGGAAGCAGTTAAACCATCCAAACCATGACAAATACCAGAATAATGAGATATCCCTTTTTTTCCCAATTTTATTAGGTATTTACTTCATTTACATTTTAAATGCTATTCCCTAAGTCCCCTATACCCTTCCCCCTCGTTCCCCTACCCACCCACTCCCCCTTCGTGGCCCTGGTGTTCCCCTGTACTGGGTCATATAAAGTTTGCAAGACCAAGGGGCCTCTCTTCAATGATGGTTGACTAGACCATCTTCTGCTACATTTGCAGCTAGAGACATGAGCTCTGGGGGTGCTGGTTAGTTCATATTGTTGTTCTGCCAATAGGGTTGCATCCCCCTTCAGATCCTTGGGTACTTTCTCTAGCTTCTCTATTAGTGCCCTGTGTTCCATCCGATAGCTGACTGTGAGCACCCACTTCTATGTTTGCCAGGCACTGGCATCTGCTTGTGGACGTTGTACATCGTGGTGCGCACTAGGCTCCGCACCACGATGTACAACGTCCACAAGCAGATCCATCCATTTGCCGAGGAATTTCATAAATTCATTGTTTTTAATAGCTAAGTATATTCCATTGTGTAAATGTACCACATTTTCTGTATCCATTCCTCTGTTGAGGGACATCACAGTTCTTTTCAGCTATGAACATAGTGGAGGATGTGTTCTTATTACCAGTTGGAACATCTTCTGGATATATGCCCAGGAGAGGTATTGCTGGATCCTCCGGTAGTACTACGTCCAATATTCTGAGGAACCATCAGACTGATTTCCAGAGTGGTTTTACAAGCTTGCAGTCCCACCAACAATGGAGGAGTGGTCCTCTTTCTCCCCATTCTAACCAGCATCTGCTGTTACCTGAATTATTGATCTTAGCCATTCTGACTGGTGTGAGGTAGAATCTCAAGCTTGTTTGGATTTGCATTTCCCTGATGATTAAGGATGTTGAACATATTTTGAGGTGTTTCTCAGCCATTCGATATTCCTCAGTTGAGAATTCTTTGTTTAGTTCTGTGCCCTATTTTTTAATGGGGTAAGTTGGTGTTCTAGAGTCCATCTTCTTGAGTTAGATATCCTTAAATGTGCCAGAAAAGATGTCCTCATGGCCATGGCAACAAACAACAATTTAATTTATTCAACACCTACCTAGAAAAAAAGTAAATCATGCCTTGTACTGACAACTTGAAAAACTTCTTGGAGCTAGTGAGGTCATTACTATTACAAAAGAATCTACTGATGTTACTGTGCTAAACCAGTCCATTTTATAACATGATCTTGTAGATAAATGTAGCTGACAGCCTTCATCAAAGAATCATGTCTTTATAACTGATAAACCATCAAGAAAAACCCAACTGACAGAAAAAACGGTATCAATGGATTGTATGGGGCTCAACCCCTATGGATACATTTATATCCCATTTTCTAAACCTATGCCTCAGGGAACATCAGGGAAGGATGAACAAAAATTTGAAACTATGTGAATATGAAGAAGTCTGGAATGAAACTCAAAATCTTTAAACAGGTTCTCTCCCATTCATATTTTTACTCCATGCATCATAAAATATCTCATTTTGATTATCCCTGGATTAAATTGCAGTATTGTTTCTCATACTTCACTTCAGGTTGGAAGGTAAATTGTTTATTCTTATCTTTGCCAGCTCTTTTAATGTACTCTGGAGTGATGGAAAAGACTGTCATGGACTTTACTACTTACTAGCCACAGATGTTCATTTCTCACAGTTTTTAAGACTGAGGCTTTGAAGTCAGTGTTCCAGCATCATAATGTTCTTGTGGCTACTTCTGAATGTCAGAATAGAGGATGCTTGTTATATTCTCACAGATCAAAATGAGAATAAGTATCAAATCTTTTTGTAAGATTAGGAATCAGCTGTACAAGGATTTGATTCTGGTCTAAGAAACTGTCAGAGACAAAAATTCACACTATCAACAACTCATTCAGATTGAAAATTCTTCATATTAATTTAACAGAGAAGTAAAACATCAAGGCTACAGAAGCTCATTCTTGGCAGTACACATTTCTGCAAATTGTTATGTTGTCTATTTAATTTACTTTATGCACACAAAATTTGGTGCAGTCTGTGTAGTATGAACCTACATTTGATTTACTTTATGAATTTATCAATGGAGTGGCTTTGGACATGTTAGATTTATTTTGTAAATGTGACAATTTTGATTCAATTATTTTGGTCATAAACTAATGATGAACCAATCCATCAGCCTTAATTTAGAAGGAAAACACATGCATACAGATAAACAAGGTCTACTAAAGCCAAACAGAACCACAAATGCTAAGTAGATAGCACTATGTACAGGCCAACTATTTCCAGTTTTATTTTGATTGAAAAGAGAGAGTCCTGTGGAATTTCTACACCAAAGCCTGAGTAAAGAGAAATATATTTCAGTAGTGGAATTTGTTGGGAATACAAAACTTTCCATATTTACCAAGACTGGAAAGTGGAATGCTAATTGATTTGTTACATGATAGAATGCTACCCAAAAAACTGGGGAGCCTGAAACAAAACAGACTCAATAACAAGGAAAGATGTAAAACAAAGGCCATTTACCCGGTACCTAATATGTTTCTGTATTAGGAGGAAAAAGACAATTTTCATAAATAATATTCAAAACATATCAAAACTATCTTTATCAACAAGACCATATTAAGAATTAGAACACTACAGGCTCAAGCCAAAGACAAATTTAGAAGAATACATACTATCCCCCTTGTTCTACACATCACTTTGTTAAATTATTGATTATTTTAATGTGGTTTCTAATAAGTCCTGTAGAAGTATAAAGTAATTTAGCTAAATAAGAATGAGGCCATAGTTTCATTAAGCCAGACAGACTAAACATACCTGAAATTGTAAGCGAAGCATAGAGGACTGGGTAATATTTTTAAAAAACAAAAACAAAAGCAGTATTCGGTTCTTGTATGCAGAAGTGAAAGGAAAAAAGGTGATGGATTACATTTAATTAATTTAAAAATATCATTGTAAATATAAGCAATGCTTTTGCTTCCACTCTGCCATTAAATTTACTGTGTGAGCAAAAGTAAAATGCTATTTCAAATAATATAATTTTCCCAGTTTCTAGAGATGATGTCATCTACAAACTTCATTGTGGCTAGGAAACTGAATGGAAAGGAGAATCCCTCATCTAAGAGAGGACTGTGAGTCAAAGAGAATGCTGGGCAAAGTGTATGTTCTCGGGAAGAATGATGACCTAATAAACAGAAAATTTGTTGTCCACATGGGGAACATTGCTAAATGTGCTTGAATTCCATAGTTTCTAAGAACCAATACCTCTTTACTGAAAGTATTTTTGATAAGGACTAAGTCCCTTTTATCTTTATCAACCTGTCAAGAGTATCTGTGTCGACAACTAAAGACTACTCAAAGTATCCATATACTGAGCCTCAGTTCATTACTGGATACAATGGGGATACTTTATTTAGAAGAACAAAGTATATTTTCAATGATGAAGAAATAGACATGCACATCATAATAAGGAGAATGGTATGGTTTCATCAAATTCTCTCTTCTTTCTCTAAGAACCATTTCTCTAAGAGTCTCTAATTCACTCAGAACTGCTCCAATAATTCTCTAAGAACCATTCCTATCCCACCTTTGCTATGTTTCATTATGGGCTTTGCAGTGTCTCTCCCCATCCCCGTCCTCAGAGGATTAAATATATATTTCAAGCTTTGATGCACTTCTGTGAATAGAGTGATCCATATTCTCCCCTCTTTGGCTCTGTCATCAGAACACCATGGACCAGCTTGGGAGGGGGGGTAGGTGACTCTTTTATTGGTACTCAAGGATATGAAGACATAATGAGAGCAGCCAAGTTCATCCACTGCCAAATTGGAAATTCCTGACTGAGATATAAGTGACTGACTGAATCCAGGAAAACTCTTGGTTGTAAGAAAAAGGAGTTTTATTACAGACCTTGTTACTTATTTTGCTTTCATATTACCCTGCATCTTCTTATTTGTGTTGTGTGTAGTTCTATTTTTATATTTAAAATTGTTTCCTGACTTTTTTGTTCTTCTATTAACTATAGCATCTATTAGCCTGAATGTGCAAGACTTCCATGCCTGATTCTTCACTTTGTAAATCTAAAGCTGATTATACCAACACCAGTGCACAGAATATGTACAAATTATTTATTGAAGAAATAGTGATTTAAAGTACCACATTTATGTGGATATAACTAATATGTAAGCACAGAAGGTACATATTCGAGCATATATAGAGTTTAACATAATTAAAAATACTCACCAAGTTTCAAATTCTATTTGATTTAAAACTGGGCATATTTGCACACCGTTTCCAAGTATCTGGTGCCAATTCTCTACCAGAAGTGTCTGTGCTTCAACTATTATAAATTAACTTCACATACCCACAAAACATTCTAAAAGTTTAAACTTTTATTCCATTGCATTTACTCTGGCTATAAAGATAGTGAACAGCTCCCTTTTCTCTTTGTCTCCCACTGCTTTCTCAGGATTTATTGTTTTTCGGTTATCAACCCACGAATTTCTGCTGCTACAGAAAGGATGCATCTCACTGAGGTTATTATCCCTTGACATGAAGAAATATTGCATCTATTCTTTGCAGTGCTTTCTTCAGTGCTCCCAGTGTTTCCTTGTCCTATATCACTCAGTGTCTGTCTCAGTCATTTGGGCTTCCAATCACTCCGCGATGGAATCAGGAATATTTCTCTCACTCGTATTCTTTATCCTCTGTAGAAAACAAGCTGCTAGAATGAGAACCAGTTACACTGTTCTATAACATAAAGAAATCTCTTATGGACCACATGATCTATACATTGTGCATTTCTGCTAAGACAAGAAATAAAACTATTTTTTATAGAATTCAATTAACTATCCCCATATAGCTCAAATTAACCTTGAAATTTACATATAGATTACCTGAATAGTAATATATATATATACATATATATACATATATATATTCTATCTTCATATTTTCTCGGGTAATCTTTCCATCAACTCTCTGAAATGAATACAAAAACCACAATTTTAGGAGGAAGAATGTCTAAGACCTGGGCTGAAGAGATGGTTCAATGCATAAAGACTCCAGTCTTACCAGCGAGGTTACCTGAGTTCAATTCCTAAATCTATATTCAGTGATATATGTGTGCAATTCCTGAAAAACCTAATGAGAGAAAGCAAGCCCAAGGCATAAATGCTGAGAAGCTAACAACCACCTGGCCTATAATATATAGCACAGAATCAAAAACAAGAAAGGAAAGAGTACATACACCTCAACAATGTGTAAGGCAAGACATGACTCATAAACTGTTTCCTCTCAACAGTACACACACACACACACACACACACACACACACACACACAATGCAAAAAATGAACAAATATTAATAGTAGCATTGAATTAGAAATATAAATATGGGATGGATCCCCAGGTGGGGCAGTCTCTGGATGGTCCTTTCTTCTGTTTCAGCTCAGAACTTTGTCTCTATAACTCCTTCCATGGGTATTTTGTTCCCCATTCTAAAAAGGAATGAAGTATCCACACTTTGGTCTTCCTTCTTCTTGACTTTTATGTGTTTTGCAAATTGTATCTTGGGTAGTCTGCCCCTGTACAGGGGAATGCCAGGGCCAGGAACCATGTGGGTGGGTTGGGTAGCAGGGCGGGGGAGGTTATAGGGGACTTTCAGGATAATTTTGAAATGTAAATGAAGAAAATATCTAATAAAATAAATAAATAAATACATACATACATACAAAAATAAATATAAATAGAAGAAATACATATGTAAAAACATATTTCCTCTGCCATGCATTCTGCTATACATTCATCTTTTCAATAAATATTCTTCAAAGTTATAATTTCGGTATCAGTGGGAAAAGGGGACCTTTTTTAAAGAATTAAGTATAGGAAATTGAACATTTCTTTTCTCCCAACTGATTTATCTTTCAGACTCTGTTTCTATTTAAGGTCCTAAAACACTTCTATAAATTCCTACATAGAGATGTGTATTCTTATGCATCCCTTAACCATATGTCTTGAGTTAGTCAATAATACATGTGTGGTGCTAGAAGATACTGCTTTGGTGAAAAAAATCTTAACTGCCAGCTGTGATTTCCTGTGTCTTCCTCCCACTTGCTGTTACTGGAAGTAGGGTCTACATGCACTCCTCCTATCCAAATGCTTCACTGGAGTTAGTCATCTCGAGTCCTTAGTTGGTCTGCAAGAGACATCACATAAGTTTTGGGTACCATCAAGCATTCATCTAATAGATTTCCTTGTTTCATGACATAAATCAAAATAACAATGAGCAAGAAATATAGTATTTCAACAGGTAGAGTTACATATGTGAGTTAAATTTACTGTCTTCAAAATAAATCCCATTCTTCTAAAATGAAATCCTCACTACATAGCTAGATATATGTCAGATATGTTTGAATTTTATATTCCTGATTCCTTTCTAGAAAGATAAGTGGTAAATTTCTCATATGAAGTACTAAAGTTTCCTTTCACATATTTATATTATAAATGATCATATGTATTATATGAACTAAAGCATATATGATAGATATTATATTTTAGGAAGTGAGTATTCATCTTAATAATTTTGAAATTGTGCCAATTAATAGACAAATCACATTTTTAACATGCATAATGCATTTCTGTGAAGACTTTTAAGTCATTTATATGTTTAGAAAAATGTATTAAAAATTGAATAGTAACATATATTAATAAAGTTATTCAATTAATTTCATTTCAATGAAACATTTGCAATTATGGAAATTTAAGGAAAGTTTGCATAACAACATAAAGTGTCCCTATTTAACCTTGCAACATGAATGGCTATGAATTTTAGTGGATTAATTAGTATTCATGTCTTCAATAACTATTAATTATGTAGGTTTTATTTAAAAGAAATGATTACTATTTCAAAAAAAGTGAAAGATTTCCTTAAACCACCAATGTGCTCTATAAAATATGTACAACTTCTGTTTGTTAAATGCATTCAAATATCTTGCATGTGTATAGGTATAATCAATCATTTTGCCACCTTTCATCTTTGTGAATATTCCAAAATGAGCTTTGTCTATTGAAAACTAATGAGCTGTGTATTTATAAGTGACTAAAATTGACAAAAATCTGTACTGCTTAACAGTCTTCAATGAAAATAATTACAAGAAAAGAAACTGTAGCGTCAATCAACTATTGTGTCCTTAATAATAGGCATGAGCTAGTGACATGAGACAAGAGAAATTTGAAGATGTAAATATCCTTATTGAATTGAACTTTAAGTCTAAAAATAGGAGCAAATGTTAAATGGCCTTGTGTAAAAATATATTAATTTACCATCAAACAGTCTCTATATAATTAAAAAGGTAAACTCAGAAAGAAAATAAATCTATACTTTAGGCAGTGGTTTTTCTAACTATAAAGTGCCATGAATATTGTTCATGATAACATTGATTTTAAAGAGATTTAATGTCTCCAATTTATCTATTTATTAATTGATAAACCCTTTGTTAATTTCTCTCTTGACCCTTCTTTATCCAAGACAGCAATTTCCTTCTTGGTTGAGTCCTCTGTACTTGTGAATGACTACATTTCATTTTGCTGTCTGAGAATCCACTGGGACCATTATGTCTTTTCTTTCTGTTATTAATGTACAAATCTGTGTGGTTGGTGTGAGTGTGTATGTGTATGTATATGTGTGTGTGTGTGTGTGTGTGTGTGTGTCATTGTGGTGTGTTTGTGTGTGTGTCATTGTGGTGTGCTTGTGTTTGTGTGTGTCATTGTGACATGTGTGTATGTGTGTGTGTGTGTGTGTGTGTGTGTGTGTGTTTGTATATTCTTTTAATACTGTGTCACTTTGAAAAACTTCTGGGAGTTATAGGACTTCACTCAGAAATATCAACTACTTCTTATAAATACATTCATTCAATTTTAGAGAGATAAACATAACATTCATTTATTCCTTGGTGTCATTGCATAAAGCTTAGATACAGAGGTTTCTGCTGCTCTTTAGATCTAAGACATGTATGATATCCGGTCTGAAATTGTATTCAGGTGCAGGGATTCTTGTGATGCCACTAATTTTTTTGTGTTTATGATATTTATATAAAAATTAAGTGAATCAAATGAAAGATGCAATGAAAATGTCAGAATGTAGAGATTTAGCTAATATTCAAGTGTTAGGGAAATTGATCATCGTAGATTGAAAACGCATTCACAGTAATATTGACATTGAACTGTATTGTGGAGCTTGGTAAACTAAGAAGTAAGGAAACCTAAGTATGGATTTCCAAAGTGATATAGTGATATGATCTGTACCTTTTGCCAACATGGCTCTCTCTTTATATATTATTAGTGAGATCTCCAAACATCAGAACTGCATCTAAAATACTCCCACATCCCAACCCGTCTGTCTCACTATCCCAATCTCTGTCTCTCTACATGTACATACATATATACATACATATGTACATGTGTGTACATGTCTGTGTGTTCAAACGCATATAGGAATACATATAGGAATCATGCAAAATGTACTGATTGAACAAAATTGACAATTTGTTATCATACAATCTGGGTTGGAGATAATACCTAGAGAAAACTGTTTCTCTCTTTCAGAAGTTATTCATCACTTCTTCCTCTTCAATGAGGGGCCAGTGTGCGGAGAATTCCCCCCTGCACATGTTAGCCTGTCAACTGATCTTAGTCAGATAAAAATATTGTTTAGATATAATGGATGCATTTTTCTTGTAATGTGAACAGAACACCAATGCACAAGGTCTAATATCAACAATTGATAAATGGGACCTCTAGAAACTGCACAGCTTCTGGAAAGCAAAGGACACTGTCAATAGGACAAAATGGCAACCTACAAATTGGGGAAATATCTTGACTAACCCTACATCCAATAGAGAGCTATATTTAAAATATATAAAGAACTCAAGAACTTAGATTCCAAAAAAATCAAATATCCCAATTTTAAAATAGGGTACAGAGCTAAACAAGAACTCTTATAATTGAGGTTTTCTTTCAGGTTCAGGGGTTTAATCTATTGCCATCATATTGGGAAACACTGAATCTCACAAGAAGGCATGTTACTGGAGATGTGCTTAAAAGTTCTACATTTAGATCAGCAGGCAGCATGACTAGAGAGGCACTGAGCCAGTGTTGAGCATTTGAAACCACAAATCCCACCCCTAGAAACACATTTCCTCCAACGAGGTCAAATTCGTCCCCCAAAGGCCATACCTCCTAATCCCAGTTAAATGGTACTCCTGCCACATGACCAAGTATTCAAATCCATGAGCCTCTGGAAGCTGTTGCTATTCAAATCACCACACATATCATATCACTCTACTTATGTTATACTTGGTTATTGTACTACATATGAACATAAATCATTAATTCAAACCTCCTTAGTCTGAATGTCTCCTGTTTTATTGAGAGACATAGGATTGTTCTAACGTAGGAAACTTAAGACTGAGAATCCTGAAATTTTATCTAAGTGAAGAAGGGTAATTTCTACTAGTGATGGATGGAATCGATTCCTGATGGTAGCCAGCAAGTGGAGCATGATCAATACAGGGATCTTCAGGTTGTCCTTGAAAAGAACTGTTAGTGAGATGAAACTTAGTGAGGAGGCAGGTAGGTGGGTGTTAGAGAGAAACATACATATTAACAGTCACATCCCAGTCACTTGAGCAAAGAATTTATTAACTCAATGCTGTCTAAACCAGTGATGAAAATTAAATGGATGAAATAAAAAAAATGCATACAAGGAAATAAATCATTTTTATTAACAATTGTCTGGTTTTTGTTAGAAATTAGAATTCAAAACTGAGCCCTTGAAATGTCTTTCATATTTCTTGATCCCAGTACTCAGGGATCTGTTTGTAAGACAATGTGGGGAGAGAGCCAGGACATTTACATATATGCACTCACAGAGGTGGGAACAGCACATGCAAAACATGTGCAAACTAAAAAAAAAAAAAAAACACAAAGTTCCAGCCCTAGCTGAAGCTCCTTTGGCAACTGATAGCTGCTCTGAAATGAAGGGTCATTTTTCTTTAAGGTTATGTGTCGCGATCGTCTAACTTGCCAGCAAGAAAGACACGCCACAACAGGATTCTTCTGCAGATGTTTTTAAATGGGTTTTATTGCTGAAGCGAAAAGACCTCGAGCCTGAAAACTGGTGCTGCTTAAATAGGCCTAAGAGGAATGTGTCACTCTATGATTGGTGCTCACTATATACCCTCATTTGCATGCTCNGGGCTTGAGCTGTGACTCATNATCTGTGCTGTTTGAGCATGTGCACAACAGTTGTCAGTTGTCAGTTAGTTGGCCGACGCCCTTCGGGCTCAGGTGCCATCTTATAATGGTGAATGTGGCTTCCCACATCTCCTCCTTTTTTGTTTTATTGAAGAAAGGCCTATTCCATCGATTCATCCTTGGATTTCCGCAATCCATGGAGATCAAGATGGAAAGTACAAGACCAGTCCCAAAACACCCTAGTGTGTGCAATGAGCAGAACTCAGCGCTGTGCAAGGGCTGTTCGAGAGTGTTGAGTATCACTCGTCCCAGTGCAATAGGCAGCAAGGCCTGTGGGGTGCAAGAGCTAACAACTCAACAGGTCATACTATTCTTTAGGTAGTGACAACCAGACTTCTGAGAAGGCACTACTATCAAGGGCCAAAGAGCTTGAGTGATGATGACTTTGTCACGTCTTTGTTGGGTTTTAAGTTTGCACAGCAATCAAAGTAACAATACTCCTCCACAGCATATTACTGCACCAAATAGAAAAACTCCCACCCACTCCTTAAAGTAAGAAAATGCAGAAGTAAGTCAAGAGGTAAAATCTCCAACGGTGATGGGTTCAACATGCGTCCCATTATGGGTTAGGATCTGCATCTGTAGCTTCTGTTGCAACTCCTCCAGCTCCATGGACCATTGTCCCTTCAGGTAATCGGAGATGTTTTGGCTGCTAAAACGAGAATCATTAACATATTTTATAGAGGTAATACACAAATTGGGTGTGGAAGAGACACAGCTCAGTTGAACCATATCGGTCTAAGTATCTACTTGATGTTGTAGCAGATCAACTCTTTGATTGACCAGTAATATACCTGAGGCTAGCTGTGCATCGACTCTCTGTAGAATGGACAATGCCTCAGAGGTAGTCTCATCAATCTCATTGATGGTATTGGCTGTATTGACCTGATTTGTCATGGCTATTCTAGCCATAACTGCGATGGCAGCAGATACTGCAATTGCTGTATTAATAGCTGCCATAATTCCAAAATCTCTCTTATGCCTATACAATGTTGCTATAGGGAACTCATCAGGGTTAGCTGCTACTGGCACAGGGACCAATATGGGGATTTTGACTACAATGGCCAAGGACAAGGTCCCATTCCAACATTCAGATAAAACACAAGAATGTTGCGTACTATTACAAAGAACTGAGTAACCCGTTGGAAAATTCCAAAGGATCCTACCAATTAGCAATTGTACCATTTCTAATCCAAATACATGGCAAAGATGAATCTCCCATAGTAAAACATAAAGTGTCATGTAAGGAAAAATTAGTGGAGGTATACGGTTGGGGAGCTTCCCCATTGGGAATCATGCATGGCAACACTGTTGAATTGAAATATACAGACATAGGTACTGGCCATGTTTTTACTATGACCCATAAGGGGATACCAGTACTGAATTTAATCCATATCCACATCAGCAGCACTCCCATCCGGTTCACAGCCCTCTGGGTCTTCATGATCTTCTTTTAGAATTCGCACCAATCGCGTTGGTACCCAGATTGGATTGTCTTCTCTCTGTGGAAAAACACAAACAGCTCCCCTGGATTTTATTAACACAGGATCCGGGCCTTCCCATTTGTTACTAAGCACATTTTTCCATCTAGCTCTTTCAATAGGCGGCTTAGGCCATTGACCATGCCTTTCTGCCGCGGAACGACCATTTTCATCCAAATTCAAAAAATTGAGTGTAAATAAGGTGAGGGACAGAGCCATCTTTGGGGTCATAGCAGTGTTAGACAGTCTCTCAATTTGTGACTGTGTATATGAAGCATTTACACCGTAAGTTCTTACTGACTCTGCCAGCTCTTTAACCTGCTTATGCTCTAAAGGTTGGAGCATAATGTCAAACATTGTTGGCATCCTCAAACACAGGAAACATCTGCAACATTGTTGCTCGCGTCTTAGGAGAGCAAAAGGAATAGCTGCTTCTAGCTTCTTGATATGGCGGAGGCACAGAGGACGCTGCAGAGGGAGACGCTTTCAGTTTTACTTTGGTGGTGCTCCGCCCTGGCCCGTACATCTCTTCCTCATACCTAGCTGCCTCCTCCTCTAGGTCTTCCTCCCCTGACTCCGTAAGCCATGAATCAGTGTCACTATCATTCAGTTCTAGTCTTTCTAATTCTTTAAACGGATACAAAGTATCCTCTCCAGAGGACTTGGCCTTGGTCCTCCTTAGTCCGCAGCCTTTTCTCTACTTGCCGGCTGCCCTTTCTTTTGATTTTATTTATTTCTTTTTCTTGAGCGCTCCCAGCTTTTCGCTGCGCTCTGTTTCTGACATGCTATCCTGAAGGCCCTGCAAAGCCTTTTGGCTAGCTGTGATCTCTTTTACAAACTTCTGATCCTCCAGACATGATCTCACTAATCTCCGTAACAGCATGGTCAGAAACAATGCCAGGAGGACAGTTGCTATTCCCACCACCACCTCAGTCAGCATATCTCTCAGAGCCTACCTTTATTATTCCCAAGTCATGCAGTTCTGAATCCTCCCTGTCCTCCAGAGGGTCCTCGCATGTGCCTCAGATGTTCTGGTTCCCGGGTTTTCAGCACCACTTGTCGCGATTGCCTAACTTGTCAGCAAGAAAGACACACCACAACAGGATCCTTCTGCAGACGTTTTTAAACGGGTTTTATTGCTGAAGCGAAAAGACCTCGAGCCTGAAAACTGGTGCTGCTTAAATAGGCCAAAGAGGAATGTGTCACTCTATGATTGGTGCTCACTATATACCCTCATTTGCATGCTCCAGGCATTTCACACATGAATCTGCATGCTTCCTTAGTAATGAGGTAGGGAAATATTCTCTTCAGACATTTTCTACATAGACTTTACAGGTCTTGTGTTCATTTTTAATATGTCTGACAAGTTGTCTGATAATCCATGCTATTTTTACGTTCTTACATATTGCTTGAAGTGTATTATTTTTGTTTGACAAGGAAAAAGGTAATTATATCTCTGGACAAATTACATAGAGCACTGTTTACAGTAACGTTCTTGCTCAGTAATTTCCTCTTACTTTACCCTCGTGGACACCAAGGGGCATAAATTAGTAACAGGTGGATTAGTAGCAGAGTTGTCTAAGCATCATTTTTTTGTAAGGTGTTGGTAGTGGTTATAATGGGATTTACCCCCACAGCTTCATGTGTTTGCACGTTTGTTTCCTGAAGAGCTGTCAGGAAGGATTAAGAGATGTGGCTTTGTTGGAGTGCATGCTTTCTCAACGGAGGTTAAGTGTGGTTAGGAGTGGGTTTTGAAGTTTCAGTAGCCACTCTCTCTGACTGGATAACAGGATAAAACTATTGTTATTTCTCCAGCACCTAGCCATGATAATGCCAGAAATTAACCTCTGAAACGATAAGCAAGCCCCCAATTAATTGCTTTCTTTATAATAGTTGCTTTAGTCATAATATCTATTCATAGCAATAAAACAGAGACCAAGACAATGTTACTCCCAAAACACCCTCTCTGAAGTTTAATTTTTGCGGCGATTCCTTGGTCTGGTTATCTGTAACTAAAGTATACCAAATATGTATACATTTTTCAGGCTAACTAATTTTCTAGTTAATTCAACTTTGATGACATGAAAAATGACATGATGCTCTTTGATTCTTGCCCCAAAAGTCAATTTTTTGGAGCATCAATTCTTTTTTCAAAAACACAAATGATATCAATGCTGACACTGTATACCATGCAGCTGTGCCCATGTGAAGTTAATCCGGTTAGACTCTTGGTCAAAGTAAATACAAAGGATGACTTCAGAAAGTGGCTTGGGCACAGCTTTCTTTTAAATTCTTAACTGAAGGACTAATAAGACACACAGGAGGAAAGGAAGGAAAGAGTAAAAGAGAAGGTATTTGATGTCTGAGAGATAACAATGGACATGAACAATTATTCAATAAGCTCCAAGACATTGAAATCTTGTTTTTCTTATAGTTTTAATTCATCAGATGTCTTTAAAAATATGCTGCATATTTCTGACATATTATTGTGGTGATCCAATAAGATCAAATGATGAGGACATCACAGGCTTTGTTCTTGTCATTGCTGTACGGGCTAAGGCTCAATCAGAGGTCTAGTTTAGTTATCAAGTCACATGACTCTGTTATAATGCAATGATTTTTTTCCTGTTCCACAGTGATGTCAATATATCTCTATGAACATTCCCCTTTCCCCTCTTTTATATTACTAATAATTTTTAGGAATCCCATATATATATATATATATATATATATATATATATATATATATATATGAATACTCATATAAGAATAAGTCTTTTGTATGTGATTATGGATAGGTTATGATAAAATAAAGTACTTTAATGTTCATTAAGCCATTTATATACATAATGTAGTTTTTACTTCATTACTTTTAAAAGCCTATGTGACCTGTTCTATAATTAAACATAAGAAATAGAAACCAAATATCTGTGTAAAAAGGAAAATTTTACATTAGAGGCACTAAGAAATATTTATTCTTACTTTGTCCTATTTCCATTTTTCTATAATTCTTTAGCAATTTAGCTTAATATAATGTCTATCATTTTAAAAATATATCTTTCTTATATCTCTAGATAAAATAATGGTATAGAATATAGATTTTACTAACATATTTGATAATAATTTATCCAATATGGGCACATACTTACTAGGTCACATTGCTCTTTTTACATAAGATCACATTAATATGCTGAGGCCATTTACCCATAGTCATCTATCAATTTCTGAATCTCGTGTGAGTACAAAGTGTGTATGCGTGATAAAGAGTTTTTGAATTGATGTGATGTAGTAAGGGAGCCTCAGGAAGAATAGTTTTTGCGCTCCCAAGTCTGGAGGAAAAGTGCATTTTTCAGCTTGGATATTTGGAGAGCATCTTTAGTTTTATGGAAAGGTGCCAACTTTCTGAATTTTACTCCAAACTCTCAAGCTAAAATTTTAATATCTTTTTTTTCCTGACATTTGCCACTTTATAAATATATACTGTGTACTGTTTCTGGAGTGGAGAACTCTAGCAGTAAGATTTCATATCCATGACCTATACTAGAATATCAAAAACACTTTTTCTTTTTTCTAGGTAAACTATTTTAGGAAGTGAAATTCTTATTCAGAATAAAATATCTCTGGCAATAAGTTTTTCTAAATATAGACTTATTCAACACACTGTCTTCATTTCCTGGAAAACAAACTACGGTGTATTCATTGTCACAGTCTCACTCTTTACTCAATTTTACCTTTTAGAATCTGAGTCTATCTCCACTGACGAAGGCAAGTAAACCAAATTCATACCTAATGTGAATAGGAACATTGTTTGCTTCCTGGTTTTATGGGAGTAAGAATCTGTGTTATTAAAACCTTTCTGTTCTTACAACAAAATAACTGGAACAATAAACGTACAAACAGGATTGGTTTGTTTTTGGTCATGTTTTTACAGGGTGCATTCTATAACCAATTTCCCTCACTACTGGGAACATGCAGTAAGGCAGCATATCATAGTAATGAGAGCATGATGGTGCCTGCTGCAGACCTATGTGGTGTCATTGTGTGTCAGAGAAAAGAAGGGAACACCCTGGTCTTAATATGCCTTCAAGATAAGGTCTGGATATGCCATTTTTTTTTTATGTAGTTCAAAGTTACAGATCTCCAGATCTGGAATCAATACCTGTACTCATAGAAACTGGGTATCAATTGCTTTGACCAAGGAGAAATCAGCAAACCCACAAGTGGTTATTTTCAAAGCTGTTGAATATTAGATATTGCATTTTGTTTCTTTTCAAACTTTTTTTTTGGATCTGAAAAATGGATTAGTCTGAGAGACTGTAAACATGATATTTCTAATAAAATAAAATTAGTTGACTTCAGGTACTAGCAGGATGGTTTGGAGGAAAAAAAGGCTGTTGCTCTTCCAGAAATTCTTGCTGAAATCTTAACAACCATATCAAATGTATCAGAACTGTTTATAATTCCAATTCCAAGGGATCCAATGTCTTCTTTTGTCCTCGTATGGTACTCATATATACACTATTCATATATATGTATACATATATATCTATTTACACAAATATCAATATATATGTGTGTACACACACACACATGTGTTTGTCTGGTTAACACAATGTATCTAATTCACTAATCAAAGGTCAGAAAAAGGATGTTGGGCAGAAATTAGCTATCAATTCCAGAGCTGGAAAGTATAGACAGTGAGAAGAGCAATCCTCCATCATCCAT
This sequence comes from Mus pahari, assembly GCF_900095145.1. Classification (NCBI taxonomy): domain Eukaryota; kingdom Metazoa; phylum Chordata; class Mammalia; order Rodentia; family Muridae; genus Mus; species Mus pahari. The sequence goes on along the minus strand of NC_034600.1, from coordinate 68,617,532 downwards.
TATTTGTTGAAGGTTAAGGAGTGATAGGTATCTCTTCAGGGCAGGGGATGGAGAAGATATGATGAAGAACTTTAGAGCAGAGGTATTTGTTTTTAAAAAGGAAGACCAAGATTTACACTGGAAAGAATATTTGTGATGTGCTTTCTTGGCCATGCCATCTTGGGCAAGGTCTGGGTAATGGGACAAAACCAGCAATTACTGGCTCATTCATTGCCTTTCCTGTGGATATTACACTACTCAGATGAATAGTTTATGCAGACACAGAAACTCGAATAGTTCCTGAATGATTAACAAGTATTATTCAATAGCAAATGAAAACACAAACAAACACGAATTGACAATTATTCACCATTTGGATCATGTGACATAATGTATGTCAAAATCTCCTATTTAAAAAGGCAATAGACATCAAGGGGTAATCAAAAATATAGAAGCCGGATTGTAACTCATGTAAATTTAAACATTGTATGATTTGCAAAATTCTGATTTCTTCCTGTGCCACAAAATTATATGTAATGTATACAATGAAAGTTCATACCTATAACTATCTCACATAGTTTTGAAAATAACTATTAGTTAGCAGACTATAGTAGAAGTTGAATATATTTTCAAATTTATATTTACAAATAGTCATTCAAACTGTAGCTAACTATATCATGAAAAATTGGAATACAATTTTTATACTTTCAAACCACTAGTAGAAGAATGCTTTCAGTTTTTCTCTGCCCCACAAATTGAGAAATCAGACTGACTTTACAGTGGTGAGCAAAGGCATAGATTTTTAGGTGGAATCCCGGTCTAGGAAGGTAGAATGATATCAAAATAGAGTTATGAATGTAGTTAAGTATTGTACCTAGCGTGAAGGGCGGCACAGTGAGTCACACTTCATTTCAATGCTTTCCTGAGACCTTCTAGTACCAAATGGTCAATGTTAACACGTTCAGTGTGAAAGAGTAAATACACATCACTATCTGCCAGGAGACATTGATTCATAGTCCTCCTGGTTCTTTTCAAATAATGGAGACCTTTAAGGTTAGATCTGGCTTCCTCAACATGCAGAATACAGGGTGTCTTCTAAGGACAATGGATGATTAAGTCTACCTCACTAAACTAAGTTTAGAGACTCACTGCCCAGAGTTATGTCTCAGAAGAGACAAGGAATAATGCATCACTTGTTCTGTACTGCAGAGCTACAAAGGAAAGGTTTGGAAATAAAGTAAGAGCATCAAGAAAAGCCTGTGTATAAGTAAGGGCAGAAGTGTGTGTCTCTCTTCAAACTTGCTAACTATCAGCAGGAACATACGGTGATTTTGCACAAATGACTAGCATTTTAATTGTTAACTAAAATGAGAACATATTTCAAAAAAGAAAATAAGAAACAGAAGATAATACTTTCCCCAATACTAAGTATTAGGATGTAATTCATGTTTGATTTTATTACATTTTATTAACTTCACGTTTATCATAGCTATTAAAATATGGAAAGATTTAAACATAATTTAAATAACATGTTTTAGAAGATTCTTTTTTGCTTACATTGATATAAGTCACTCGATTTTTTCCAAATAATTTAACTTCACTGTGATTTTCCAACTAAAATCTTCATACTTTGGAATCAAGGGCGGGGAGGTGGGAGTGGATGGGTGAGTGGAGGAACACCCTCATCGAAACGGGGAGAGGGATGGGTTAGGGGTTTTGTGGGAGAGGGGAAACCAGGAAAGGGAATATAACATTTGAAATGTAAATAAAGAAAAATCCAATAAATAAAAGAAAGAAAAAGCTCCATTCAAGTAATAGATATAATACTTAAACTCCAAACTCAGAATTATATTAAAGGTCATGGCAAAAATAATAGAGCACATAAAATCAACTATAAAACCAATATAAATTCCTGTATTCCAGCAGATTTGTGTGGGGTGGGGAGAATTTAATCTCAGTCAGTGTGGGAGTTTTCTTTCCATCTCAATGCAATGCAAATATCATAGGGCTCAGGCATAAAATGAAAACACAATAATAACAATTTTTAGGAAGATATGACCTTCACTGTGAACCCCAATGGTCACCTTTAAGGTTCTTGATGAAATTCAGCAATCTGTTCCATGCCATGCTCTCTCTCTCTCTCTTACCTTCACCAGAATTTTTTACAACCCCTTTACTTAGTTGTTTGTTTGTTTTAACCAAGATGATTTGCTCTCAGATGTATTGCGCAGGTTCTATCGGCATCTTCTCTGATAGGAAGATAACAACGTGAAATTCTTTCTCTTCCCTCAAAAAAGTTAGCTTGTGATCTCTCATGAACACCAGCAGTTATTTGAGACCCTTTCATCCTCTTTGCTTTGCAGTTTTCCCTGAGAAGGAAGACGTGGTTGGGGAGTTCACAAACAGAATTTAAATCAATATCTAAACAAATTATCCTGCCACAACTGAAAGGCATGGTATCATGTGGAGATAATCAAATACATTTAGCAATGCAAGTATGCCCTGGTGGATACCTGATATTTGTCAAGAAAAATAAAATTCCTTCAAACTTGAGAGATTAGATCTATTAAAAACAAACACAAGTGTGGGCTAGAATACATTATGCAGCAGTGTTTTCTTGTTAACTGTAAAATCTTTTCATAGAAACTCTAAAACCGTGTTTTACTATTACAAAACAATAGAACACTTTCAAAATAAAATCTACATATTGTACATTTTATTACATATGGCTCAATGTAGATAGATGGATTTTAGCGATGAATTAAGCTTATTCAGTACTTTGATTATTGTGATGGGATTGTTTACAATGGCTGCCATGTTGTTCATGTCCTGAAATTCTTACACTGTGGCATAGTCACACCTTCAGTGTGACTGAAATATTTGGCTTATATTTGGAGTCTATCTTGAAGGAAAAGATGATAAAATTGATGTTAAGGAATTAGTTGTTTTTATTTTTAAACTCTCTCGTTTACCTAGCTATGGAGAACAGGGAAGAACAAGAAAGAGCACTGAAAGGCATATGAACAAATACCTCCAAATTTTAAAAAAAAAAGAGAGAAAAGTCTCGGAAAATATACAAATATATTTCACATGAAGACATGCTTTGACAAAATTTCCATTGTTGATATGTAACAGAATATTTCATTGATGGAAAAAAAGAGATGTTCGATAAAGTAAATAGATATCACAAAAAGAGGACAAGGTGAAGATTGTTAAATGAAATTTTAAATAACAAAACAATAATCTCAGGAGTCTCAAGGAGCACAGCAAATACAAATATTCAGCATCTGAAATATATATTAAGGACATGGGACAATGTTTTTTTGTGATTTTGATTGTATTTGCATTTGATTACCAACACTCTGCTTAATATAAGAATGTGAAATGATTTTGAAAGGATCAATATTTCAATATCAATTCAGTTTATTATTTGCACTATTATTAAAAATTGAAAAAACAAATAAGAATATTTGGCATCCTGGGGTAACAAGCTCAGAAAACAGATATGGCTCTTTCTCAGAAGTCTAGGCATACAAAAACAGGGAGTATGATTACTAGCACATAGTTATACAAAAAAGAGCTTTTCTGGGATCAAGCCAGACTTGTAAAGATGCTGAGCGCTGTGATGGAAAGGATTTATAGCATTGATTCAAAACCATAATCTCACTAATTCTTATTATTTAAAGTTTCAATTTATAAACTAAAAATATTTATTCCAAATTTACATACTAACATCATCCTGTGTACTTTATGAACACTATGTACCTGGGAAAAGATAACAATGAATGTGGAATATCAACTATTCCTTAAAGAAAAATTATCAAGCCCTTTACAAGTTTAAATAAAATTATGACTCATTATTCAAAAGGATGTTTATAGCCAAACTATGAAAAGTATTGAAACCCATTCTCAGTTAATACTGAAAGTTAATGTATGACTCCTTCAAAACCACACACCAAGCAACAAACAAGTGGGCAAATTGATGGAAAAATAATGGAAATGGCTTACTTAACCTGTGAAAATATACTTGTCATGTTGGAATTCTGATAATAACCGTATAAACAAAAAAGGAATTGACAAAGCTTAAAGCTTTCACTCTCAATTTCTAATAGTAAAAATGACCCATGTAACTAATATTACACACATATTCTTCTCACACACATATATTATTACATGTATTTCCTAAATAAAATATCTTAATATCTTTGTTATAAATATAGCGATATATATTAGTCACTACTTCCTATGCTTTGACATATTAACAGTGAATCTAGGTCCAACTCTACTTAATTGTAAAACAGTTCCCCACAATGATTTCCATGATGGCTACATCAATTTGCAATCTCATCAACTATGAACAAGAGTACTTTTCCATACATTTATTAGCATTTGTTATTATTTATTTTCTTGATCATAGATATTTTGACTCTGGTAAAATGAAACCTAAGGGTAGTTTTATTTTGTGTTTCATGGACTGATAAAGATGCTGAACAAATTTTAAAAATTAGATATTTTCTTAGCTATTTTTATTTTTTGGGGTACTCTTTGCTTTCTTGTCATTGTGGTATTTGAACACACACACACACACACACACACACACACACANANANATATATATATATATATATATATATATATATATATATATATTAGATATTAATCCTCTTAATCCTCTGCCAGATGCATATATAAGAAAGATTCTCTTCTACGAGGTGGGCTTCATCTTCAGAAAATTGGTCATTTATTTTGCTGTACTGAGAATTTAAATTTGATGATGTCCCATTTGCCAATGTCTGGTTCTTAAATACTGAATGAAGAAAATCTGATAAGAACATCATTTTTTATCTGCATTTTGTTAGACATGGTCTATATTTGATGGGATTTTTTAGCATTTCAGATATCACATTAATATCTTTGATGCATTTGAAATACTTTTGAAAGCACAGCTTTCCTAAAATCTTGTTTGGAAATTGTTTTTTATCTTCAAGTATATGTTTTTGACATCTTTGTCAAATATCAGATGGATGTAGTAAAATTAATTTATATTTTGGTCTTTTATTTGTTTCGTTGTTTTACATGTCAGTTTTGTGCTAATATCATGTTGGTTTTGTTACTATAGCTCTGTGACATAGCTTGAAACTGGTTCTTAATGTGTCTGGCCTTAATGTGTTTACTGAAGGTTTCTTTGGCTATCTGGGGTTTTTTGTGCTTCCCTGTATGATTTGGGACTTTCTTTTATTTTTTTACTTCTGTGAAGATTGTTCCATGGATTTTGATTGGGATTGCTTTGAATGTCTATATTGCTTTGGGCAATAAGGGGATTTTTACAACATTGATCTTATCAAACCTTGAGCACTGGAAATTCTTTCATCTTCTAAGGACTTTTTCAAACTCGCCAAAGATTTGAAGTTTTCACCGTAGATTCTTTATACATCTTTGGTTATATTTATTCATATATATGTTTTAACCTCTTGTGAAAAAAATCTTTCTGTAATCTTTTCCTCAGCTTGCTTGTTATTCATATGTAAAGAAGACACTAATTTTTCTAAGTGTTTTCTAACATAATGCTCAGGATTTTTCATGCATAATGTCACATTTTCAATGTGAACATGTAGTTTGACCTCACACAAGTAGACTAGCTCTCATCCTATCAGAGAATGCTAAAGATTAACCAAGAGAAAAAAGTAACCAGCAATCGTGAAGAGCCTTTAGGAATGTATACCATCATGATGGCAGAAGGTATTCTTAGAGCTGTAATGATAGAACTTGTTTCTTGTGGATAAGCAATATCTGTCTAATTAGATTTAAAACCTTAACAGTAAGTGAGCATGCATGACTGGTACTGAAAAAGAAATTGTCTGTGGCTGAAACAGTCCTAGACCCTAGAAGAGAAAGTACTATAATTACTACTTTTTTATTTTATGTCTCACTTGTATTTAAGAAGCTTAATATATATGTGTATATATGTATTACATATATATATATATATATATATATATATATATATATATATATGTGTGTGTGTGTGTGTGTGTGTATGTGTGCGTGTGTGTATAAATACATAGGAACAACTGTAGAAAAAGTCCCAATCATACATACACACACACACATATTGCGCATATATATATATATATATATATATATATATATATATATATAGTCTGTACATATATTTCTACAATGAATGAGTGAAAGCTTGGGGAACATAGAAGTGGATAGAGATTTTAAGAGTCACAGATATAAGACACTCTCTTCTTCAGAAGGACACAATATTATAAGCATAAATCTCATCAATATGGATGTCTTAACAAGGCTTGTTAAAGACCACATAAGTCAATGTACTAATGAGTGGGGTGGAAATTTCACAAGGCCTCACCCTTACTCAAAGAAGTGTTCTGAGACACTTAGGAGATGGGCTATTTGATAGTTTATATAGCCCTAAGTAGTCATCCTTAGACAGACAGAAACAAGACTAATTGCACTCAGTAGTGTGCATGTATATGTATGTATGTGATATGTACTAATGATACCTATAAAATAGGTCATAAATCTGAAAGGAATGAGCAACTTAGAAATCCATCATGAATTATTTTAGGTACCTGTTTAAGTCTTGTTGAATTAAATTTCTATTCTCAATAAAGTGTCCTTAATTAGATTTTAATCTATCTGTGAACCTCCTGAAATTTTATGTGAGTTTTTCTTATGTATGTAATTTTATGATAGACAGATTTACATCATTGAATTGACAGTGAGTAGTTAATTGAAGAAAATATAGGAAAGTAATCCAGTGACATGATAAATATATCAGTGAATTAAATTGGTATAACTGCTTAAAAGGAAATGTGGTGTTGAGGAGAGACAGCTATGTGGGTAAAATGCATGATGCACAGGAAACTGAAGATAAATTTGTATTTCTTACATACACACAGATGTATGGGCTTGGTAGCACACATCTGTAACTCCAATAATGTGGAAGATTAGCCAGGCGAATATCTGGGTTTCTTGGCCAATCTGTCTATTTGAATTGGTTAGTTAACATTCAAGTGAGAGATTAAGGTTGTAAAATAAGGTTAAATGGAACTGCTAAGCAGTAAACAACATCAACCACTTTACAGAAAATGCAAGTATACACACACACACACACACACACACATCTTAAATATATTAAGATATATATTTATATCTTTATCTTTATATTATATATAGTGTTGCATATATATATATATATATATATATATATATATATATATATATATATATATATATATATATATGCCATCATATGGATAGAACATAGTATCCACAACCATAATTAAGCAGAAGAGTATAGTCTATTAATAGTATATAGGAGCACATTTTATTAAGGGCTATTTGAGTATTACCATGGAGACCTGATATTGTAGAGGCAACCTAAAATGCATACATAAAGGAAGGAAATCTAAATAAAATTTCATATAATGTGAGAAACAGAATCCCAACTAGACATCTTTGTTACTAAATGCATCTTCCAGTTATAAGAATGGTTATATTTAATTGAATAGTTGGTCATACCTGTTCTATTGGTAGCTCAAATATCCCAAAGTGTTGTCAAGTCTATAGGTTGTTCTCCACAAATTGATGCTAATATCTATTGTACAAAGAGCATCTCTACAACATATTAAACCTTGAGAACTCAAGCAAGTGCCTACCGACAGATTTCATTCCTATATTCTAGAATCCTTGGTACAGATAGTGACTCCATATGCTGCCAAAGGATAAATGTAAAAACCAACCCATCCCACTCTTTCAGCTACAATAATGGCTTCCCTGAAAGATATACCACTGCAATGGTGACATAAAATTTATGGGAACATTGTTGGGAACCAATTCATGTCTAATTTGATTTAAGACCCAGTCCAAATACTATTGTAACCACAGATGAATGCTTTGTCCAGAAATCATCACTGTGTTTCTTCCTGCAGCATATGGGAACAAACAGAAAGACACACAGCCAGGCACGATGTAGAGAGTTAGAGAGCTTGAAACAATAAGCCCCAAGTGGAATGGAGAGCATCAAGGAAACAAGGCCCTTTAAATCACCAGGATTGAAATACATATGAATTCACAGAGACTTAGGCAGCATGCTTAGGGCCCTTCATGTTTCTTCAACAGTCAAGATACATTCTCATGATCAGGATGTACAGATGTTCTAAGGATCTGTTATGCTTTTCAATACAAAATGTTGTGGGATTTTATCAGATAACAAACATAACTTGCAAAGTTTTTGGATCTCTCAAACTCTTTTTTTAATGTCAGTAATTGAAGGACATAATTAGATTTATATTTCTACACCTATAACAGGGAATTAGATCATAGGCACATTTAGGAATCAATGTTTACTTCAGCAATTATTCTCAGATCTCTTGCAAGGAATTTTACACTTCTTACATAAGTAAATTACAAAAGATGCAGGGGTAGAAATAAGTTTGTTCAGGTGGGCTTTTTCCTCCAGAATTGAAACATAATTCAGCAGAATCTTAATATATACACACACACAGCTTCTCATGGTTTCAGTTTGTTTGTATATGACTAATCTTTAGATAAAAGATTGTCTTCAAACAAAGATTAGATGTACTTGAATAAGCTCTTTACTTTCATCTTGTAGGGGTTTGTTTTTTTTTTTTTTTTTTGAGAACTTGATTCTTCCTTAGGTTCATCTACTGTTCTGTTTGTTGAATGTATGCACAATATTTGTGACCATTCAAACACTTGGATTGGTTGAATGTTCAATGAAGTATTTACAAGAATATTATTTATATATTCTTTTTTTTTTTTTTTTTTTTTTAGACAGGGTTTCTCTGTGTAGCCCTGGCTGTCCTGGAACTCACTCTGTAGACCAGGCTGGCCTCGAACTCAGAAATTCGCCTGCCTCTGCCTCCCAAGTGCTGGGATTAAAGGCGTGCACCACCACGCCTGACTATATATTCTTAAATGCTGTAGAGGACACAACATCCTCTTTCCACACATTCATATATTGCTGAAATTGTAAAAAAATAAAACAAAAATGAAAAACAAACAAACAGAAACCTTACTACATACATTGATGAGTTGTACACTTCATGGCCGGATTCTGAACTCCAAACAGTAAGATCATCTTTGGACAGACCACTTTATTTTCATTTCAAAGATGAAGTACTTGTCATCTATTTGTCCTCAAAAGCAATCAAAGACTTGATGCCTGAGGACACCCACATGAGGACATCTGGAGTGGGAAGATGTGAACTTGAAAACACCCCTCATGCTTCAGTACATTTCCAGAGTTTACTTGTTTAAATTAGTTACATAATTTATTCCTGTAGAATCTCACCACCATCATTAACTACCCAGGACCTGAACAAGTAAACAAACAAACAAACAAACAAACAAAAAAGCTTACATAGAAAAGGTTTCTATTTAAAATACAAAAAATAAACAATAGAAAATGTAAGTTAAATATGGCTATAAAAATAACAAAATGCTGTACTGCCTTTGTTGGACAGAGGTAAGCTCTTGCCATTGTTTAATACCTCCAAGCTTGTTCAATTTTAAATCTGTATTTTAACGTACATTTTGGGGCTCCAGGTTCTTCAAAAGCCTGCAGCTCTGCAGATGCTTGTGGTAAAAATGAATTCTTTACCTTCTTTCAATTGTAGTTCCTTTGGAACAATTGTTACAGGAGAAAAGATGACAGGAGCCTTGAGTATAGATTGAGAAACCACAGCAGGGTGAGGTGGGAGCAGGAAGGTGTTAGAACTGATAGAACAGAGTGGCACAACCCTCTCCCCGTGTGATGCACCTGGGGGAAACCTTGCTCTAAATTCATTTTTGGCAAAGAAAAATATAGCAACGTGTATGACAAAAGGACCCCAGAGTTTTACTGTTAAAAAAGAAAGCAAATTATTATCCATTATTAGAAGTGATGGAGGCAAGTTTAAATCCTTTCTTAAAGAAACAGTATGTTCTGTGTATTAACTTGTCCTGGAAGGAAACAAAAGGTGAAAAGGAAAATATTTTAATTGCAAAGGAAAAGTCAGTGATTTAGTTCCTGGGAGCTCTGGGGGTACTGGTTAGTTCATACTGCTGTTCCTCCTATGGGGCTGCTAACCTTCAGCTCATTGGGTACTTTCTCTAGCTCCTTCATTGGGGGCCCTGTGCTCCATCCATTGAATGGCTGTGAGCATCCACTTCTGTATTTGTCAGGCACTGGCAGAGCTTCTCTGGAGACAGCTATTCTAGGCTCCTGTCAGCAAGCAGTTGTTGACATCCACAATAGTGTCTGGATTTGGTGACTATATACGGAATGGATTCCCAAGTGGGGCAGTCTCTGGATGGTCATTCATACAGTCTCTGTTATGCACTTTGTCTCTGTAACTCCTTCCATGGATATTTTGTTCCCCCTTCTAAGAAGGATCGAAGTATTCACACTTTGGTCATCCTTCTTCTTGAGTTTCACGTGTTTTATGAGTTGTATCACCAGTATTCTGAGCTTTGTTCTTAATATCCACTTATCAGTGAGTGCATACCATGTGTGTTCTTTTGTGATTGGGTTACCTCACTCAGGATGATATTTTCTAGTTCCATCCATTTGCATAAGAATTTCCTATATTCACTGTTTTTAATAGCTGAATAGTACTCCATTGTGTAAATTTACCACATTTTCTGTATTTGTTCCTTCGTTGAGGGACATCTTGATTCTTTCCAGCTCCTAGCTCTCATAAATAAGGCTGCAATGATCATAGTGGAGTGTGTGTCCTTATTATGTGTTAGAGCATCTTCTGGGGATATGCCCAGGAGTGGTATTAGTGGATCCTCAGGTAGTATTATGTTCAGTTTTTTGAAGAACTGCCAAACAGATTTCCAGAGTGGTTGTACCAGCTTGCAATCCCACCAGCAATGGAGGAGTGATCCTCTTTTTCTACAACCTCGCCAGCATCTGCTGTCATCTGAGTTTTGATCTTAGACATTCTGACTGGTGTGAGGTGGAATCTCAGGTTGTTTTGATTTGCATTTCTCTGATGATTAAGGATGTTGAACATTTATTTAGGTGCTTCTCAGCCACTTGAGATTCATCCCCAACCAAAGAGTACACATGGTGGGACATATGGCTCCAGCTGTATATGTAGGAGAGGCTGGCCTTGCTGGTCATCAATGGGAGGACAGGACCTTGGTCCTATGAAGGCTCTATGCCCCAGTGTAATGGAATGCCAGGGCCAGAAAGCAGTTGTGGGTGAGTTGGTGAGCAGGAAGAGTGGGGAGGGAATAGGAGGTTTTCGGAGGGGAAGGGAAACCAGGAAAGGGGACCACATTTGAAATGTAAATAAAGCAAATTTCTAATCAAAAAAAGAAAGAGAAAGAAAGAAGGAAAGAAAGAAAGAAAGAAAGAAAGAAAGAAAGAAAGAAAGAAAGAAAGAAAGAAAGAAAGAAAGAAAGAAAGAAAGAAGGAAAAGTCAAAGAATGGAGCTTGTGAAATAGCTCCAATCTAGGGGTGCTTGATGCAAAGCCAGACAGCCTGACTTCTGTCCCTAGTCACAATATACAGAGAACATACGTTTCTCTCTGACCTTCATATTCATTCATGCTGTGTTATAGGCACATACAGGTGCTCACACAAACACAAACATGCAAATACATGCACACATATATTGAACAATTTTGAAAACCTTAACATCAAAGTAAACATGGGCTTCTAATGAAGACAAGAAAAGCCATGGTGGAATTGACGTGATAAATGTATTTAACCAAAAATAAAGTATGATGCAGTTACAAAAGCCAAACAGCACACACCTAAAAATAAAACTATAAAATACTTTTATGACCTTCTTCTGTGCCTTTATTTTTAATGAACTTGTAGGTATAGTTGAGATGAGGCTCAGATCAATGGATGGGGGCTACTGGCAAATGACATTTTTAGGTCGAATATTCATTAAACTGAACATTGTTAACACTAGTCCTAACTTTCTCTTCCTAAACAACATCATCTTTTTTATTTTGAGGTAATTGCTATGGGAAATCCATTGGACTTGAGATCGTTAAAGAGACTGTGTGCTGATTCTTTTCTCATCAGCACGAAAGGGACTAGTGACTAATGACTGCTGACAGTCATCTCTCCATCCTCTGAATGGAAGTCTCAGTCTACCCACTTAATATAAACATTAAGATAGCTACAGAATTAAATTGCTAGAATTAGTATGTAACTAGTACTCCCTAAGGACCCACTGAGGTTCCTTTCTAGTTCCTATCTCCAGAGCCTGTGTTAGCATTTATTTCTAGGTAATGATATTGCTGAGTCCTCATTATTGGCTTCATTTACTAAAAACTGTTACTTGGTACTTGCATGTAAGCTAATTAAGTTCTGACATTTACTGCCCATTTAACCTTGCATTAAATATGATAACTTTTTAATAACACATCAAGTCTGGGATCCTATTGGTTTCTTTCACACAAGGTTCAGAACCCATGTGGCTTATTATTTGGCTAGTAAAATGATATATTTTAGTTAATGTATATAGATATAATCCACTTTTATATCTTAAAATTATATATTTATTTTTGATGCCATTCATTAATTGTATTGACTGTTTTTTGACATTGTAATTAAAGCATATCACCCTTGGCTTTTCTCCTTCCAAACTCTCCCATATACCACTCCTGACTCTAAAATTCATGCCTTTCTGTTTTTAATAATTGTTTTTGTATGAATATATGTGTATATAGGTATATATATATACATATATATATACATACATACATATATATGTGTGTATATATGTGTGTTGTTATTTAGGGTTGAAATATTTTGGGGTTGGTTTGTGTCTCTATTGTTCCTATCTGGAGTTCATGTATGGTTATAGGACATGGCATCTTCAGATTCCATATCTCCAATGTAGTGAGTTACAGAGAAGTTCGCCCCCTTGAACTCTTATGTTCCTTCCTTATCCCAGGTTTCAGTCTCATCCTGCCAGATGCCCCCCCTTACTCCTGTCAATTGCAAATTATATTCATTTTCATGGACATCTAGCCATCTTGCCTGTCCTTCCCCATACCTGATCCTGAATCGCACATCCCTCTCCCTTTCTCCCCTTCCCTCCAAGTTCTCTCCCTCCATCTGCCTCTTGTGAGTATTTTATTCTCCCTTCAAAGTGAGATTCAAGCTTCCTCACATGGGCATTTCTTCTTCTTTAGCTCCTTTCGATTTGTGGAGTGTAACATGGTACATATATTTTGTGTCTAATATCCACTTATAAGAGCGTACATACCATGCATTTTCTTTAGGGACTGGGTTATCTCACACAGGATGATATTTCAAGTTCCATTCATTTGCCTGCAAAATTCACGATGTCTTGGTTTTTTTAATAGCTGAATATTGTTCCATTGTGCAAATATAACACATTTTCTTTATCCATTCTTCAGCTGAGGGATATCTAGGTTGTTTCCAGTTTCTGGCTATTATTAATAAAACTACTATGAACATTCATAATTAAGCAAGTGTCTTCATGAGATGTTAGATCTCAGGTATATGCCTAGGATTGGTATAACTGGGTTATCAAGTAGAACTATTCCTAGTTTTCTGAGAAAATTCCAAATTGATTCCCAATGTTATGCAAGATTGCACCTCTCTACCAGCAATGGAGAGCTGTTCTTCTTGCTTCACATCCATGCTGTCTCTTGAGTTTTTATCTTGGCTATTCTGATAGGTGTAGGATGGGACCTCACCGTTGTTTTCATTTACATTTCCCTGATGGTTAAGGACTTTGAATGTTTCTGTAAGTCTTCTTGGCCATTCAAGATTCCTCTCTTGATAGCTCTCTGTTTAGTCCTGTACCCCACTTTTTAATTGGGTTCCTTTGGTTGTTCATGTCTAACTTCTTGAGTTCTTTGTAAATTTTGCATAAGAGGCATCTGACAGATGTAGGATCACTGAAGATCCTTTCCAATCTGAGGGCTGCTGACTTGCCCAATTGACAGTGTTCTTTGCCTTACAAAAGCTTTGTAGTTTCATGGGATCCCATTTGTCAGTTGTTTATCTTAGAGAATGCTTTTCTCTGTGTAGAAGATGAGGAAATGTTTATTGGATGACTGAGGTTAAAAAATATATTTCTGTACATTCACTCTTCCTCAAAAGATGTAGGAATGTGATATATGAACAATATTGGAAATATATAAGCATAAAGATATTAAAAGAGGGGTATATGCCAAAAGGTTTTTTGTCCTTGGATACTAACATTCTAATATCAAAGTGAGTATTGTGTAGGTCGATCCTAGTGGAGAGATTTCATTACAGGAAAATATGTTCCCCCACACTGTAAATAACACATTCCTTTTAATTTAAGACAATTCACTTTGTCATTGTCTGTATATTTGTAAATGTATATGTATAAGAATAGACATACATTTTAAGTACATTAAACATAATAATTATATGGTCTTAAATATAAACATAATGTTACCCTTAAGGATTTTTTCCTATGCTGACTCTTGGTTTTGGTTTAATTATTTTACATCAAGTTCATTTGAATGGCATGTCAGAAAATTCCAGCTTCACCTAGTAGTGAGGACAGCAACAAGATGCCTACAATACCCATGAGGCTGCAGCAAAAGGATGCCTACAATATCCACAGAGCTGATCGTATCCAGGAGTCATTACAAGGTCTAGAGATGTCAATCTCTCTTGACAAGGCCCTATATGGAAATATCAACATTCAGAAGTTACAGAAATCAGTGAATTTCTTATTCCTGACTCTTCCTTTTGATGCTCATGAAAATCATGACAGCTGATTTCTGTTAGAATCTTTTTCCTTCACGTTTTGTGATTCAACAACGCTTTTCTGGATCTGGGAGGGGATTGCAATTTGTTTTAAGTTTCATATGGCAATATTATTTTATTTACCCAGTGAATATGGGAAAATGCATTCCTGATAAAGTTGAAATATGAGGTGTTAAAGATATCATTTTCTCACATGATGGGCAAACGTCTTTGAATTTTTTTGTGTTGTGGAAATCACTTGATTTTTACTGGTGAAATAATAATTTCCCTGGCTGTGAAGCATAGTCTTTTCTTTATTGATGCTTTTGAGGCTATCACATATGTCCCTTTGCATTAAGAAAAGTCTTGTAAACATGCCTTTATTATCTAATGAAGAACATATACCATGTATACAGAATTATCTGTTGTTATTCTAGTGGTTTAATATGTACCATTACGGTCAAAGAGAAAATGGATTGGAGTAGTTAATATACTTAAAAGTATTATTTAGTATAGGAATATTTATGACTCTTAGAACTGAAATGTGATTCACTATCATTACAAAAAAATATTCTTATTCGTCAATATCTCATTGATATCATCCATCCCTGACATTTCTCCAGCAAATCTTCTTTGTAACAGGTTAATCACCTGGAGTGAGACTAGAAAGAATCATGCAGTCTGATGTTAAAGATTATTCAAGTCATAATATGGAAATATTGCCTTCTTTTTTGCACTTTTATTGGATATTTTATTTACATTTCAAATGTTATCCCCTTTTCTGGTCCTCCCCCCTCCCCCCCAGAAACCTCCCATCCCAATCTCCATCCCTTGTTTCTATGTGGGTATTCACCCACCCACCCACCCACTCCTACCTCCCACCCTCGAATTCCCCTCCACTGGGGCATCGAGGCTTCACAGAGCCAAGGGCCTTTCCTTCCATTGATGACCAAGAGTGCCATCCTCTGCTACATGTGAACCTGTAGCCATGAGTTCCTCCATGTGTACTCTTTGGTTGGTGGTTTAGTCCTTGGGAGCTCTGAGGTGTCTGGTTGGTTGATATTGTTGTTCTTCCTATGGGGTTGCAAACCCTTTCAGCTCCTTCAGCCATTTCTGTAACTCCTCCATTGGGGACCCTGTACTAAGTCCAATGGTTGGCTGTGAGCTTTCTGCCTTTGTATTTGTCAAGCTCTGGCAGAGCCTCTCAGGAGGCAGCTATATCAGGCTCCTGTCATCAAGCACTTGTTGGCATCCACAATAATGTCTAAGTTTGGTGACTCTAAATAGGATGGATCTCCAGGTGGGACAGAATCTGGATGGCCTTTCCTTCAGTCTCTGCTCCACACTTTGTCTTGTTTTTCATTTCCATTCATTTTTACTCAGCCATGGCTTGAAATATATCCAAAGTCATCACTTTATGTTGCTTCTTATAGCTCATGTTTTATAATATATCATACCCCTAAAGTAATTCATCTGTGTTTTCCTGTATTCTAAGTCTTTCTCAGACATTCATGTAGCATGTCTACATCAGTAGGGAACTAGTGCATTATGAAAATTAAAGTTTCTTGAAATTACAACTAAATCCTCTTCACCTCACATGTCATAGAATGTTTAAATACTTTGTAGATACTATTGGGTAAAACTGTGTGATGTGAATGGTACATACAGTGCATGATTGCAGAAAGCCTGATCTGAAACTGGGTGTGTTCTTAAAGAGATGGAACGGATTATGCTCCCATAGAATAAAAGAGAAGGCCATATGAAAGAACAAAAGGAGACTAAGAGAGAAGGAGCCCCCTGTAGGGTATGCTGAAATGTAAACCCTTATTTTCACAAACTATTAATTGAAGGCTAAGGCCTCTGTTTCTTAGAATTTCTTTTTTGTTTAAGGCATAATTAGAAAAGGAGCAATTACATTAAAAGGGGGGTCTTTATAGTGAGTCCTAAATGAGTGATACACTCAGAAGAAGAAGGTTCAAAATGCAAGGAAAGTGACACTGGTACATGCATGCTCAGATATTCAGCAATGTGAATAAAAATAAGTAGGAGGCCTTTCTCACAGAGAAAGGAAGCCTCTCTCAGAAGTAGTAAAGCCTGCTATTCCTTCAACTTTTGACTTAACTGATAACAATCCTAAAACAATATTTTACAGAGGTTCAGACACTCACCAGGTTGACTTTTGTTACAGCAGCAAACTGTAATAAACTGTGACTTATACATAGAGGCTTTGAAGATAGAAAAAGTGATTAATCAACAAAGAATACACAGAAATAATATCACCATTAACATAAAATGTTGCAATTCTATTCCATTGTTCAGCCTATTTGTCTCTCTACCAATACCATGATGTTTTTAATCACTACTGTGCTGTTGTACAGCTTTCATTGTTGAGGATTGTTTTGCCTATCCTGGACTTTTTTATTTTTCCATATGAAGTTTAGAATTGCTCTTTTCATGCCTGAAGAATTGTCTTGGAATTTTGATAGAGATTCCATTGAATATGTAGATTGCTTTTGGTAAGATGGCCATTTTCACCGATCCATGAGCATGGGAGATCTTTGCAACTTCTAATGAGGAAGATCATCCCCCCTAATCCTGTAGAGACTTGATGCTCCAGGAAAAGTGGACGCCTGGAAGAAGAGAAAACTCTCAGAAAAGAAACAGTGGGAGGATGAGCTGTAGAACTCTGTGAGGAGGAATACTTGAAATGGAAATAAATACAACAAATAATTTAGGAAAGAAATGAGATATTTAATGAGAACCATAGAGCTAAGCTCAAGAAACCTCCCTAAAAATTATAGACCACAAAGGCTCCAGAAGTCTCCAAAACAACGTACCATATTTTCATCACTATTGGTTTACCATTACAATTAAATGATAAGACTCTTCTGTTGAAGACACCACCCACTTTGCCTATAAGACAATGACAACCCGATCTCAAGAGACCAGCAAAATTTCTCCCTGATAGCTAGGTTTCATGGCGCTATACACTGCTATGTAGGCTACAGAAGAAAGGACATCAATGGTCTTGCTTAGTGCCTTGACCCCTGCATGCTACGGTATCAGCCAGCTGGCAAGATGTAATCACTGATGCAATAATGGCCTAGAAGTTATTGGGGTAACTAAATACTACCTATTAGATTTTAATCTGACAAAATAACAGGTTTCACGTATGCTACCGAAACCTGGTCAAAAGATCATTGCTGAGAAGATCATAGGCCTGAAGGGAAAACTCATTTTCAGTGTGTATTAAATGTTGTCATTATCACCCCCAATTTAAATAAAAAATATTTATGTTGAAAAAGAAAAAGAAAAATAATGCTATCATAGCTATGTCCTCTGAGAGGCTACCTGTATATTTGCAGCAACTTGCACTCTTCTCAGAGATTTCTTGGAACTGGACTTGTAATATGTTAAGGTTGTGGTCATGGATTTAATTGGCCTGAGCAAGTTACAGACTCTTATGTGGCAGAAGAAGACATGGGAACTCAGAAAGAAAAATAGACCATGAAGAATGTATTTTCATGGAAACCTGGCAAAACTGTAATCGTTTGGTAAAGATACAATTATATCCTCAGTATTGCCAACAACAGCATAGTAGTTGAATAGATCCCACCACTTGCAAAAGTTTTGTTTCCAAACTTGAAAATCATTGAAAGGGTAATTAATGCATTTACTCCAGTGCACACAATTTAAAGTGGTAGTCAAGCATGAGGTCACATTTGAGATTGAGGCAACTCCGTAAAGGAAGAAATCGACTAGTGCTTCTGAGATATCTAAGGCCACAGGTCCAGGCTAAGATGGCTGGGATGATTCTGTCCTCTGGGCTTGTACATGGCACAGAAACATTAAATTACAGAAGAATCTCCTAAGAAAAACAAGCAAACAAACAAACAAATAGCAGAGTACAGTGTCTTTCAACTCTATGTTTTAAGAAACAAGAATAAGTAAAAATAAGGCTACCCAACAAACAGTTTAATGTTATTGAACGTTTATCCAAAGGTGTGACACACTGAATAAGAAACTCAGATGTAGGTGATTTCAAGAAAATACTCATGTTACACAGCGAACAGAGCTTGGAAAGGATGTGACAACAGTGAGATCATGTGGCCATGACTTTTCATCATGACAGACTATGTATCTAGCCAGGAAAATGGGCAGCATTCATAAATATCACCTAGTATTCAGCATGTGGGTAAGCAATGTTTTATACCATATACTCTCAAAGAGTGTTTCACAATATATTATTTTTGGACACTTAGATGCTTTAATTATTACTCTAATAATTCTTTGATGTCTTCATCACATTTTTGACTCTGTATTTTTCCAATGAATGCTAAATTGTACTTTCTATTTTTTCTTTAAAATTTGGTATGATCCTGTGATTTCCCATATATATAATGGATTATGAAGACTGAGTATTTGTTTTACATGTAGAACTTAGAATGTGACTAATAAATTTTTATATTTTTATTTTCTCATTTATTTTCTCAACAAGGAAATCATAAATTTATAAAACCCAGACTCCCCATGAACACAGAGATTAAAGACTGGATCCCTACTAGTATATATGAGTATATAAAGAAAACTTGCAACACACAAAAGCACACACTTGTGCATATATACACACACAAATGCACAAATGTTATTTACTGATGATGAGAACATTTACTATAGAAAAAATTAAACACTTTAAACTACTTAAAATAACTTTATCCTATGAATTCATGATATATAAACTATTGTAACTTTTAAACAAAAAGCAATTAATTAGTTGGATAAAAACAATGACATACTTCATGAACACTTTTCTTGTAATCATATTAGGTTAACAAAAGTACATTAAAGAATGCCTCCTTTTATAATGTGAAATATCCACTATAAATATGACATAGGCACATTTTAAATGTTTACAGGAAATGGAAGGAGAAATTTAGCATCACACCTAGAATAACTCTTACTGACTCACTTTCTATAATAGAAAAAAATATTAACTTCATTCAATGCAGTCTACTTTTATTTGGAGATAAGGGTTTGCTGAAATTACTTTTTATATTATGTGTGATATCATACAAAAAAGAAAATCAAAGTCAAAAGTCAATAATCTCTTATCCTCACATCTCCCCCACTTTCTCTATATTAGTCTCTTCATAAGGAGACTTGACTGCACATGTACTAGACAGACAAGGGTATGTGTTTTTATATGGGTCATGGTATCTATATAATTTGTTTTTAAAAAAGAGTCATAAAGATGAGGTTGATTGGCATCTTGCTCATTATTTATTTCTGCTGTATGGGTTAGTGTTTGTAAGTGACAGGAAAAAAAAAAGGATAGTGAGGAGACAAAGAATAGGGAGAGGTGGTGGAAGGCCCTAGCACAGAAAACTAGGGAGAGTTTCAATAAAGCAGATTCAATTCAGGCAGAGAGGGAAGACTGGAAATGTTTTTTCTCATGACTTCGTTAGACACACAGACATATTTTTCCCAGAACATCTTAGTACTTTCTTCAAGGTTATTCAGCAGTACTTGGATGCAAATTATTCTGCCTCTTTACTGACACTGAAGTCTCTGAACGGCTGTTTCCGGGAGCCTGTAAATTGGGTTTTATGAATAACTTAATCTTTTTAGATTCTGTCACATTAACATGAGTTTTGAATGAAGAGATATTGCTTCAGAAAGGCCACTCTATCAATTCAAGTATTAAATCCAAACAAGCCAGAAGAATACATACTGACCAAACACTAAAGAGACTGTACTTGCTCAGGACCCTTTGAGTCCTTTTGATCTTCATCATTTTAATGAACAAATAAACATATTAGTATTCTTAGCTTCTGGCTGCAATGAATTACAATGAAGTGAAAAGATAAACTGTAATACAAGTATATGTACTTGTATCATTACTTATTCAAGTGTCACATTAAATACCATAATGATGACCTAAGTGGGAGAGAGAAGGAGGAGGAGGGAAATAGCTCTCAGGATCAGGTATTGAGAGAGATAGGCGAGGGCCTGGTGAGTGAATGGGGATATACGGCTGCTGGGGGTAAAAGGTTGTGAATAACCTCTTAAAAGGTTCAGAGACCTGGCATGATAGAGGTTCTCAGGAATCAATGTGGGTGACCTTAGCCAAAAAGAACAACACTGGAGATGTGGAATCTGAAGATTCCACCTCCAGTAGCCAGACAAGCTCACCAGTGGAGGGATAGAGACACCAACCCACCTAAAAAACTTTTGATCCAAAATTGGTCCTACCTAAAAGTAATGCAGGGACAAAGATGGAGCAGAGGCTCAAGGAGTGACCAGCCCATTTGAGACCTATCCCATGGGCAGGCACCAATCCTTCACAATGTTCATGATATTACCTTGTGCTTGCAGACATAGCATCCCTCTAAGCAGCTCTAACAAGCAGTTGGCTGAGACAGATGCAGACACCCATAGGCAAACATTGAACAGAATTCTATTTTCATGTCTTGTTCAAGCTTCTTATTTCATTTAGATATCTGATTTTGTTATCATTGTATATATTCATAAGTTTGTTGCATTGTTTGGGCAAAGTTACTTTAGTTATTTTAAATTATTTCTTCTTCAGGTTTTCAAGTCATTATATTGAGGCTGTTAATAAAGAATTAGTCACTTTATAGGGGATATGCTGCCATGGTTGATCATGTATTTTTCGTTTTTGTTCTTTGACTTAGATGTATGGAGCCTTCTCCTGTTTTTGTTTGTTTGTTTATTTGTTTATTTTTGTTTTTTCTCCTTTTTTTTTCAAAGAATGACACACCCACTCCAGAAAAAAACCTCATGACAGGTCCAGAAGGTTAGATGCAGGTCTGAAGCAAAATGTTTCATGGAAATTTAGTCTCCTGGAGTCTTGGCATCCTGTAGCATGAATGTTCAAAACTTGTCCCTACATCAGCCAGTGAATGGATCTGTGTGCTTTCCTTTAATATTGTTTTATTATAAGTGCCTCCAAGGAATGATTTTGACATATAGCTAAGTCAGATTAGCCTCCACTAGTATAACAATATCCTTGGAAATCATGGAGCCAACCTTGGGCTTTGAATTTTTTAAGAATGCTACTCATTCAGATGAAAAGTCTCAAGTGTTGACAGAGAGATGGTGAAAGAAATTAGGCATTAAAATTGACTGGAAAAGAGCTAGAAATCTCAGGGCTAGTTCTACAAAGTAAACTTAGAATAACAGCCAAGTCACTCCCATGTGCAGGAATTTACAACAGACTAGGAAGAAGGAAGGTTGTGATCTAAGAAGGAACTAGAGTAAATACTTATAATAACACCTGAGTCACACCCATATACAGGAATCTGCAATGGCCTAGGGAGAAGGTGGATTAACTATGGAAAGGGCATGAATCTCTTGCTCCTGTCTTCTAAGAATAAGCTAACCTCAGGTAGGACTGCTTTTTATCCCACTTGTACACTGATTTTTATCCCAGTTGTAAACACTTCCTGGTTCTTGTTAGCTTTTATGTATGCATTTCTCTGTTTTGGGTAAACAGTCATTTTGGATTGGATAACCTCAATGTACCTTGGATGACCTTAATGTACCACTTAACTTCCTTTTTTTCTTCTGTAATATAAGTCTGATGCTCTCTTCGAGAAATTACACTCAGATTCAACACTCTCTGGTGTTCGTGTCTGTTTGTCACCCCTCTAACTCCTTGCCCACCTGAGTACTGGGGACTTGCTTCTCCTGTGGGTTGAGGGAACAACTGAGTGCACTCTCTGGCAAAAGAATCCTTTTCAGGATAGGACTAGCCTGTTTGATGGTTGAGATATTGTATTCTTTTGGTTTGATTTGGTTTAAGATTGTCTCATTGTGTTGACATATGGCTTCTGTATTCCTAGATACTCTGGGACTTTTATCTCAAATGAGTGTTTGTTTGATTTTGTCAAAAGCTATTCCTGCATTCAATGAGATACATATTCTGTTGATTCACATACAATATTATTAAAGTATAAATTACTCTACTGAGTGGTATATGTGCCATGGGAAATCAGAATTACTATTATTTTTGCTCTTAATTTCATCTACAGACCACTCAACTTTGAATCATCCATCTCAATTTAAATTTCCTATATAAATCTCTAAAATAATATGTCATAAAATCATGAATAAACATACACTCAAGCATGTGCATACACACACATGCACAAGTACACACAAACACACAAATTCCCTATTACCATAGAAGTACATGAGAGTTACTAGCTATAGAAACAGAATATAGAAACAGGCATAATAAAAAATTAATAATCACTAAATAATACTCTTAGAAATTTGAGCTCTAACTTGTGAAACAGAGAGATTTTAAAAAAGAGATGGTGTAAATGAATTTTTTTAATTTTAAAAAAGATAGCAGAGAAAGACTCAATAGATTTCACTCAATTGCTCTGCCTGAAGAAAATGTCAGGGAAATACTTAAATTCAGATCTCTCCTTGAAATGGGCAATTAGCAACATTAAGCTTACTGGAGACATGCTTTAATCAGTGATTTAGACATTAGCATGGATTAAGCATTTACAACCAAAATGTCTAATATGATCTTTCTACACTATCAATCTGGTTTTGAAATGTGTAATTCATATTATCTGCCACTTCGTGTGAGATTTTACAAGTAGAAAAATATCCATTCACTTTTGCACTCATCTCTAAGAGGTGAAATGTCAGATGATGAAATTGTATTTGAAGATGAAAAGGTAGAGAGAAATCATGAAGGCCATTTTATTTGGAAATTACAGATAAATGTCATCCCTTCTGGTAAATTATGGAATTATTTCCTCATACTTGAAACATTTGCTTCACAGGAAAGTTTTTCATACTTTTGGAAAGCACACATCAAAATCTAAGTATTGTTTCCAAAATATTTATTACACAGTCCATAATACATTTGTGTGTTTTAAATAAAATGGACATGTTATATGTGGAATAAAATAATTTTTATAGATAGAGATGTCTATTCATTGCTCCTGTTGGGAGATATTTGGAGAGACTTTCACCTATGATGAAGCATAAGACGCCTCCATTCCAAACATCAAGCATGTTTCTGAAACAGACAGGTTTGAGCGTAGATCTTTCTTTCTCAAAAGTACAGATACTTTCAACCCTGATGAGGTTACTAAGGACAAAGCTACCTTTCCTCCAGGTGAATAGCTGGGAGATTTGTCATAGCCTCAGAAGCAGTGTTTTTTCTCAATTCAGCATCCAGTGTCTGAGAGATGACGTCACTATATGCTCACTACTCAACTGACTACTCCTAAGAATATTGTCTAATATAGCCTGAAATTAATTGTCTTTTGAATATCTAAATGTTTACTACAGAGAAATTTATATTTGTTTATCAGA
Source organism: Mus pahari (assembly GCF_900095145.1). Taxonomy (NCBI): domain Eukaryota; kingdom Metazoa; phylum Chordata; class Mammalia; order Rodentia; family Muridae; genus Mus; species Mus pahari. The sequence goes on along the minus strand of NC_034600.1, from coordinate 68,593,429 downwards.
ATCTAAGTTTATAAGAAATAGCATTCTGTGAATAAGCAGAACTTAAAGAATTATTAGATGTTAAAGCAGAGTATAATAAATAAAAATCTATTTAATATTTTATCACTAAAACCAAGTGAAATAGTCTATATTATTTCCAAGGGTTTCTTGGATTCTCTGAATCAAGAACTTAGAGATGTCCCATGCCTGGCACTGAGCATTTATTAGTTAGTCTACTTGGCAGAATACTGTTATGTCCAAGTACCATATGTAATTAAACATATATGCACATATATCTATTTTAAATAAACATAAAATAATATGCTTCTCTGTGAATAGCACCAGGACACCTGATGCAAGAGTCTTTTAGATATGACAGAGAGCTACACCAACCAAAAAAGCTACTGTCTTGCCTAAACATTTGCACAATGACAACTCCAGTCTTTTGTTGTTTATGTTGTTGTTTTTTTGTTGTGACTAATACCAAGGCAAAAGCAATGTAGGCATAAAAGGTTTATTTCATGTTACAACTCTGAAGCCACACAGCTTCACTAAGGGTTTTTGCCAAGTTGACAAAAACCAAGTAACACATATGCCAACATTGTTGAGGGAAATCTCACAAAGTCACAGTAATAAATAAAGAGATATGGGAAAGTGATGCTGGTACCAGATAATGAGTCATTTTCCTCCAGGTATGAACCCTATGGTATGTTGTCTTTTTCCAACTAGTCAGTTGTAAACACTTACATATACAAATAGCACTAAATGAATCAGTAAATTACATACATGTACATGTAGGCAATGTTGTGTGTGTATGTGTGTGTGTGGGTGTGTTTGTGTGTGTGTGTGTGTGTGTGTGTGTGTGTGTGTGTGTGTGTGTGTGTGTGTGTGTGTGTGTGTGTGTGTGTGTGTGTGTGTGTGTATGCCTAGCAATGATCATTAAGCAAGAGTAAGTCAGAAATTTGAGATGAAGAGGGAAAACATGGAAAGACTTGGAGGGGGAGGCAATTATGCAAAACAGTACTCATGTATGGAACTTCTCAGAAGGCTTTATATATCAAATATATTTTAAACCTTCTTTCTGTTTTTTTTTCATTAATTATTTTATATATTTACATCCCAGACTTTGCCCCCTTCCAGCCCCCCTTTCCACATTTCCTTATGACATTGCCCTCCAAGAAGGAGCTTCCCCGAGCCTCCCTCCTCTGATGCCTCAAATTTCTACAGGATTAGGTGCCTCCTCTCCCATTGAGGCCAGACATCGTATAAGGCTAATCCTGCTTATAATTATGTCAATTGATATATGTATTATTCTGAGTTCTATCCATATTCTATAAGCATTACTTATGCCTTATTCTGCTTTGTTTGAATGGTCTATTCTTTTGGAGTCCTATTTTTGGTCATTTTAAATATTAAACTGTATCAGTATCGAAGATCCTTTTTTGCAGATTCTTGCATCAGATATTTTTAACTACTGCAAGGATCACATGATTTGAAGTTAATTGCCAGTATTCTAATTTTTGTCTAACGAGTATTTGGGAAATTTGGAAACCTGTATTCAGAAAGCAAATACAAAATATTTAACATCAACACTACACTATTCTCTCTCTTTTGTCTCTGTGTCTCTGTGTCTGTCTGTCTCTGTCTGTCTATCTGTCTCTCCTTCTCCCTCTCCCTCTCCCTCTCCTTCTCCCTCCCCCTCCCCTTCCCCCTCTCCCCCCCCGTATGTGTGTGGGGGTGTCTAGAATATGCACTATGTTGGCAGTTGTGAGAAATAGACTAATAGAAATCAAACCTCACACTCCTACTAAGTCCTTCCACCATGGTGCTGCCGTTATAACAGAAGACCTGGCCAGGCTTCTTCTCCCAACCCAAGTCCTCCTACTTTTCAGAAAGCTTTCTTACAAACAGAAATATCTTTCAGGTCCCGGATACTATTTTGATTGACTCATAGAATTACGTAGTTATATCTATATAAGTTGGGCCACTTGATACTGATCATTTCCATTACCAACCCAGTAATGTAACATAATATTAATATTAATTATTTAATGAAATGCTGGGGTAAGTACAGAAACTAGGAAACAGAGATGATTGTTCCAATGGAGGTTGGAGAGAAAAAGAGAGGGGAATATTAGGATATTAATGAGATGATCTGGGAATAGACAAGAGAGTAGCATCTAATCAGGTTGTGAGAGATAACTATAGAATAAAGAGCATAAATATGCCAATAACTACTAATGATGTATAGAGATTACATAGAAGTTTTGGAGTTTTGTAAAGGAACGTAGTTCCCCAGAGCCAGCAAAAACATTCCTTCAAGCAACTGTGAAATGTGAAGATACCATGTGAAAGAGAAGAATAGTTTTCTTTGTAATTGACATAGTCAGAGTCATAATCAAACATTGTCTTAACAGTATTTCAGGGGTTCTTTCTAAGTCTGATACAGTATGTAAGATTAGCCACACATGTGCTCCATACTCTGCTTACTATAGCCAAGATACAAATGCAGAAATCAAATGTATGTATTGCTTTTCTTCTGCCATATTGAGAAAATGAGCTATAAGGTACGTGACTTTCTCTTAGAAAGCAATAGCTGTCTCATAATTGCTAGGTTGTGAAATCTGGTCATTTAGCACATTCTATAGAAACAAATTGTGTAAAGTGTGTCTTCTCGCATCTTCTACAAGATTTAGCAATGGTAATTGGAGTAACTTTCCAAACTGGCCTTCTATAGTGGCATTCACTTTTCAGTAACCCTTTTTATGTCACAGTTCAATTATCATGACTTACATGTAGAAGTAATAAATTGTTCAGTTATTCTTTTTAATGTGCAAATACAGAGGTATAATTTAGTACTTTTCTCTGTGGAGCTGACCCACAATTATTGGCTGAGGTAACCTTTTGGATCTGCTGATAAGCAATCCCTTGGCCCATGTCTGTGATACGGTTGAATAGCAGTCTACTCAGGGAGAAGTGATGGTTAGACCTCCAGCTCTCCGAAGAGAATTCAATCATTCAGGCAACAAATTTTTATTGAGTGCCAGCCATATGCCAAAAACACAGCTCAGGTCACTTGGATTGAGAATAAAAAATAAACAAAATAATATTTTGTCCTAGAGAGGCAGATCAGTATGTCCAGAAAACAAACAAAATAAATCAAATCAAAAGAACAACAATAACAAAAACCAGACCCTACTGGTGTATGATTGTCTTGTAGAGTTCCTATTTTCAACTATTCCTGAAAGCTGATATCCTCAAAAGCTCAACAATACATATATCAAAAGAATTGTGAAGAGAAATCATGTTTGCTTTGATTTGTGCTGGCTGCCTGCACAAATGCCACACTATGGGTGCTTTAACCTGAAGATGTTTATGGCTCCTCTCTTCTGGATCTCTCCATTATATGACTAATTTACTTGCAAGGGGCAGTATTTCTCGACCTTCATCCTTACTTGGCATTTTCCCTGTGTCTTCTCTCAACTTCTTTTTCGAATCACATAAAAACCAGTGACATTATGTCTCAAACCCTATGATATTTTAACTTGAGAACCTGTGCAAGCACTTTGTTTTGGGTAAGAAGTTAGTATTCTGAGAAGGTGAGGATTAGTATACCATAATATGAACAGGGAAGGGTGACAGGTGAACCTGTCATAAATATTAGAGAAAGATGCTAGAATCAAAAGAAGATTATAATGACTGGTCAATGTACCAGAACCCTCTATGTTGTCACTGTCAATCACTTTCTTGCAACCACAGAGAATATTTTCTAGGAAATGTTTCAAATCTATAACAATGGGAAACACTGGGCTATAAAACATTCTATTGACCTTTGTCTTATTCACTGTAGTAAGTTATGCATGAGTTTGTAATTATAAAATGGTGCTTATTAAGTGTCTTTTAGTATCTAATCAAGATATGGTTTGAAATATTAGCATTAAGAATGTTATGGACTTAATATGATTCTTTAAAGTTTTGACTTTTGCCTATAGCCATATAGTAAATGTGATTGTAAATACATATAAAACATGATAATTTTATACTATTGGTTCTGGAGATTTTTCATATTTTTACAGGTCTCTAATTACCTCATTTAAAAACAAAAAAAATGGTATATTTATTTAACATGTGACTCAGTATTTTTAAAAAGTGGGTTTTATAAATCCATATTGTTTGGACACAGTATTCTTTATTACAGTAAATATGAACATAAGCTTATTGTCCATTTGGAAATTATGGCAACAGTCAAAACCTTCATGGATATTTTATTCTGCAGTATATCTTTTATCCTTTAAGTGTGTTTTCACCTATGGCTAAGAAGCTCCAAAAAAAAGTTCTAAATGTGTTCACACCATAGCTCAAACATTTACAAATATTAAATGAAACTGAAAAATATGAAGAAAACGCTTTGTAAAAGTGTATCAGGACTCCTCAAGGTACTTCGTTTAATAGTTTCCACTACACTTGACTCATATGGAACCAAGTGACTGCAATGATTTTCCATATGAATACTTGATATATATGTAAAAGTGTTCTCAGAAGTACCCCTTTGTACTTTCATGGTAGATAATTCATCAAATACCAGGAAGGACACAGAACATCACAGAGGGCTTCTATTTATATTGCATTTCTGACTTAAGATTATATCCAACTGAACTGAACTGATATCACACTGCAAACCATAGACATCTGATATTAGATAGCATATATGTATTAAAATTTATCTAGGTTAACATATTTTAATTTGAAATATACCCCCTATTTGCATATTCAATTTGAGTATTAAAAGAGATGCAAGTGTATCTAAAGCAAAATAAAAACATTACTGCCAGTATGAGTTTCTATCCCTAAAGATATGTAGCTTCAGTTCCTGTATTTGTTGATTCAATTAAAGGGTATGATGTTATTTGAAAGTTCATATGTGAGAATTTCTATACATGTGTTTGTGAATAATACTCACAATGTAAAACAGTTTATTTAAAGTAATAACATAGTATCTTATTTCACATGAAGCTCAAGAAGAAGGGAGACTAAAGTGTGGGTCCTTTGGTCCTTCTTAGAAGGGATAAAAAAATACTCATAGGATCAAATACAGAGACAAAGTGTAGAGCAGAGACTGAAGGAAAGGCCATCAAGAGACTGTTCCACCTGGGGATCCATCCTATAAACATTCACTAAATGGAGACACTAGTGTGTATGCCAAGAAGTGCGTGCTGACAGGAGCCTGATTTAGAGGTCTACTGAGAGGCTCTGCCACAGCCTGACAAATACAGAGATGGATGCTGGCAGCCAATGATTGAACTGATCACAGGGTCCCCAATAGAGACAGTACTGAAGGAGCTGAAGGGGCTTTTTCAACCCCATAGGAAGAACAACAACATCAACCAACCAGAGCTTCCAGGGTTTAAACCACCAACCAAGGAGTAGACATGGAGGAACCCAGGGCTTCAACCATATATGTAGCAGAGGATGACCTTGTCTGGCATCAATGGGAGAAGAGGCCCTTGGTCCTGTGAAGGCTCGATGGATGCACCAGTGTAGGAGAATGCAAAGACATGGAGGTGGGAGTGGTTGGGTGGGTGGAGGTACACCCTCATAGAAGCAGGAGGATAGGGGATAGTATAAAGAGTTTTGGGGTGGGTCTGGAAATGAAAATACATTAGAAATGTAAATAAATACAATATCCAATAAAAATAAAAATATCTGTGTTAATCATTTCACAACTGAATATCCACACTGCCTTTTTGTTTAACATGGCTTTATTTAAAATACATCTCCTCTGTGTGAGTGTGCATGTGTGCCGTAGTGTTCATTACTCTATGCATGTACACACCCCAAGGTGTTTGTATATGAATGTCAAAGATAAGATTAAGTTGAGTCCATTTTTCTTGAATTTTAATAATTTTGGTGTTTATCAATGACTCTCGAACTTTGATTTCCCTATTCTGATTGGAAGAAAAGCCCTTGGGACCCACCTGTTTCTCTGCTTCCAACACTGACAATAGAGGCACAGCACCACCAGGCCTGACTTTCGTGTACGTGCTGGGTATCAGAAGCAAGGCATTCATGCATGTGCAGGAAGAACTTTACCCACTGAGCCTTCTATACAGCTGCAACAACATCAACCTCAATTCTGTTTCCTTGTGTTCTTTTACTGTCATCTAAATAAATTGAAGTTCCTTTGTCAGTATGGTTGATCTCCCTCTCCCAGTGACTTTCAGATTTAAATATTTACTACTATATAATATTCACTAACAATTAATATGTCAAATATGTTGTCATTCTGCAGTTTCTCCACTTTTATATGTAAAAACTTTTTATATATTATAATGCAATGCCAAATCATTTCCTAGTTATTTCATTAAAGATGAGACCTTCACCAACTATTGCTTCATTTCTTCCAAGTTACATTCTTATATGTTTAGGTAAAATAATTAGGTATTTTGTGTCTAAAGTAATGTTTTAAATTTGTCTTATTTGTTCTGTTCAGTTAATTTTTCCTTCTCAAAAATTTAGCTTTAATTAACAATTATTAAATTTTTAAAATTACTTTTCCTTTCTGTCTTTTAGGTTCTTTTTTTATGATCATTTCCTGAGTTGTTATAAAAATTAGAGTTACTCTCATGTTTATGTTTTTCTGTAACTAAGTTGTTTATTCATTCTATGTTTCAAACATTTTTTATTTCTTTTTTCAATTATTATATAAGACAATATCACAAATGGCATTTCTATGCACTGTTTGCCTCAGGAAAATTAAAAGAACAGTCTTTTGAAAGAAAACCATTGCATAAAAGGGAGGAAATTATCCATTTGAAAAAATAGAAATTGCAATTAATTAATAGAGCATGCAGAACACACTGGAACCTGATCAAAAATGCTTTCACAGCAAATTGATAAGAAATGCAGTGCCACAAAGCATTAAAGGACAGAATAGAGAGAAGACACGGGCATACTCGATTCCAGCTTTGTACTATGGCCCACTTCTCTCCCATTTTCCATGCTGATTAGGAAGCTAAGACTCGGCAATTGTCAGGAAAAAGCATGTGGATAGTCTGTGTGATTTGATGTTCCATTTATAGAATACCCTCATATATTCAGATGCATTTTGTGCACAGTGAAACTACCTGCAGGGGGTCCATCACTCTGTCTTCAGATATGAAGAGTAGAAGTTCTGAAATATTTAACAACTGTCTGCAAGTACCACAGGTGAGAGGCAGCACAGCTATCCAAAACCACCGTCTTTGTAGAAAACTGTTATTCATTATAGCACTGAAACCTACAAGGTCAAATAATGCTGTTTCGAACAGTCAGTGACTTTCCATCTATTTGGTAGAACAAAGGCCACATGTGAAGAACATTCTCTCATGTCACCCAGTGGCAGCATTAACTTTCTCAGGAGTTGATATTTTAGAAAAAGCTTACAGCTAAGGGCTGTATACATATATTCCGTGTGCCACCAAATAACATGTAAAGGGCCAAATGAAACAACTCACTTCAAAATGTGAGAGGTCCAGATAGCTAGCCTCTGAATGGAACACTGCTTGAGGTGACATGGAATGAAAAAAAAAAAAAGCTATGTTCTCAGCTCCCTCAGTTCTTCACTAAAAGAAAGAGTCAACAAACTCAAAATAAACCAAAGGTGTTAGAGCAGGGTTTTCTAGCAGAAACTGGAAAAGCACTTGGATATAGTCCCCTATTCTCATCATCTATTTGCACTCAAAGTTGTTCTCTCTCTCTCTCTCTCTCTCTCTCTCTCTCTCTCTCTCTCTCTCTCTCTCTCTC
>NC_034600.1:68576099-68584908 GCF_900095145.1 Mus pahari | reverse complement strand
GTGGAATGTGATGGTTTTTATATTCTTGCACCAGGGAGTGGCACCATTTGGAGGTGTGGCCTTGTTGGAATAGGTATGACCTGGCTGGAGTAGGTATGTCACTGTAAGTGTGGGCTTAATACTCTCACCCTAAGTCAGTCTTCCACTAGAAGCCTTTGGATGAAGATGTAGAACTCTCAACTCCTCCTGCATCATGCCTGTCTGGATGCTGCCATGCTCCCACCTTGATGGTACTGGACTGAACCTCTGAATCTGTAAGCCAGCCCCATTTAAATGTTTTTTTATAAGTCTTGCCTTATCTTGAATAATAGAAGGGACTACTTGGACAGTCCATGCTGGTTATCTGGAGCTAAGAAATTAGCAGTGATTATGAAGATACCAGCATCACTGAGGTAAAATCTACTGGGAAGTGTTTTCTGGGAGAACAAAAAAGCTGTGTTCCAGAGATAGCCAAGGTTGTACTTCATGCTGCAGGTAGATTTGGTAAAGTGTAAGAGTCACCCAGGTGGTACTGGTTTGAAAGCATGAAGGTGTCATGAATAATAGCTGAGGTTTGGAACAGTGAGAGGTCATGGAAGGTCATTGGAGAAGGTAGCTGTAGTTGATGGCCTGGGACTGAGGGGGTCATGCAAAGGATTTGAGGCTTGGCACCATGAAGAGAGCCTATGAGAGGCTATTTGTGAAGCCTAGTTGGAGTGNAACACCCCAGTGTATTGGAGATGTCAGTACCATGGGATGATCACCAAGAACAGCAGCCATAGTGGAGTGGATCAACCTGAGCTTAGAGTGCTACAGAGGGCAGAGCTGGAGAAGTGATGCCAGCCCTTAGGAGGATCCCAAAAGATCAAGTGGCATCCCAGACCCTGAAACAAGAAGCTGTAACATTGAAATTACCTTGGAGACTCAAAGATGTTAAAGATGCCAGAGCCATGGAATACATGCTGAGGAAAGCTGCTAACAGGGAGTGGAACCCACCCAGGAGAAAGTAGTTTGTTGGAGTCAATAAAGAGGAAAAAGGAGTGGAGATCTGAAGACCACCATGGAGATGCAGAGTTTGGAGTTTGACCAGCTGCTTTCCTGCCTTGCTTTGGGGATTACAGTTAAGTGATTGGATGACTCTCAGAAGAGGCCTTGAACTTTGGACTTTTAACATTGTTGAGACTGCTATAGACTATGAGGACTTTGAAAGTTGGACTAAACGCATTTTGCATTATGCTATGTTTAAGTATGCCTCCCCCCATTGACACATGTGCTTGAACAAGTCTATGGGGACCAGGGAGTGGAATGTGATGGTTTTTATATTCTTGCACCAGGGAGTGGCACCATTTGGAGGTGTGGCCTTGTTGGAATAGGTATGACCTGGCTGGAGTAGGTGTGTCACTGTGGGTGTGGGCTTAATACTCTCACCCTAAGTCAGTCTTCCACTAGCAGCCTTTGGATGAAGATGTAGAACTCTCAACTCCTCCTGCACCATGCCTGCCTGGATGCTGCCATGCTCCCACCTTGATGATAATGGACTGGACCTCTGAATCTGTAAGCCAGCCCCAATTAAATGTTGGGTTTTTTATAAGACTTACCTTGGTCATGGTGTCTGTTCACAGAGGTAAAACCCTAACTCATACAATACCTAAATCATAAAATGCAGTGCTTATACAAGTAGGGATTGGTAATCTTTCGTGAAGGAGGCCTGTGATACTGACATCAAATTGAAGTGGCCTTTCTATGGGAAATCACAGCTAGCCCAGAGTATTAGAGTCACAAGCTGGTCAATGTACAAAGGCAGAAATTAGGGGAAAAAAATCATAAATTCATATCACATGGAAGTTTGTAGAATGGTTTTTCTTAGGTTTCTGAATCAGGGTTTAAAAGTAAGACAAAACAATTTTTGTATGACTAATACGTAGCTCCTCCTGTGTGGGGGAGGGGAGTGCTTGCATGTAAAAGCGTGACTCTTCTCTGTTTTATTCTCCTTATGAGCTGTCATACTGTTATATTACTAATACAAAGTGCTTTCACTTCCTTATATTGTAAACAAATTACTTCACATGTATCAGGAGTCAAAAGTAGTGGTAAGTGATGTACAAATGTCACACTTATTTCTCACTTTTGTCGCCATCCCAGCTCGCAGAGCTGAGAGAGAAAAATTACCAAGGTCCTAAGGGGCTGTGACTTAAAACAGCAAACACTTGTCACCTTTATAATATCAAGAAATAACTTATGGATGGATTTTTCTCTCAAATTAGAGTGTGAAGAATTTAACTAAATTCCAGTAGGATTGTTATAGGAACAGCAAAAAAACAAAACAACAACAAAAAAAAAAAACAAAAAAAAAAACCTCTTAATATGCTCTAAATCCCCAAATAATTGCTTGCAAAAAGAGGATGCCCCGTAGTCATCTGAAGGAGGCAGTGTCCTCATACCATCATTTCTTTTTAAAATCGTGCACAGGAAAAAATTGCTGCCAAAAGCATAACAGGAGAAAAACCTGTGCTTTATCAACTTGTGCTGAGGTTTTTAGCTGAGAAAAAACACATTAATCTTTAATATGCAGTTTCTCATATTTTCCCTATTAGTGCTCCTCAGCCTAAGCTCTACCTAATCTTGTGATAAAATGCACATGCATTGCACCAGTATCAAACAATGTGCTTAAAAACAGAACACTATTTTAAAAACTTACTAACCATTAGAATTAGAAGAGCAAACGCAAACAAGTTATGGAAGTATAAGCCCTGCACACTTAAGCTGAAATCAGACATAATGGAGCCGAATTCAAGAGTGATAAGGGTAGAATTATTGTTAGAATAACTTCATGCAGATATAGCCGAGAGAAAGGGGTAGCTTCTAAGAATAAAGTTCTGTAGAGCAAGGAAAGAAATGGAGAGTGGATGACAACTGAGATACAAAAGAGGCTACCATTATGGACTTAAACAGAACATTCGGACTCACAATCCCTATTTTGATTGACATCATTCTTTTCCCCGTAGATGAAAGCTTTGCTGCTGAAAGAGGTGAAGTTATGAAAAATATTGACCATTACTGAGTATGCAACACATTAATCTATAGAAGAACATCTCATTTATCCAAAAAGAAATATAAGTAGCCTGAAGCTAAAATATCTAATAAAAGAAGTTCCCATGGATCAGATAAAATCACATCTACCTGCCACTCAACAATCTGATTCACTCCTAAGCATTCTAGGGAATGAGTATATCTAAGTTACCTTGATAAAATTTACTACATTAACTTAGTAACCTTTATCTCCTCTAAGAAGTAAGGATTCTAATTGATTTGATATACTGGAATGGCAAAAGTTTACGCTGACTTAAGGTTGAGATTGTGGTTCCATAGGCAAAAGCATTTGCTTTTAAAGCACGAGCATCTCATAGCCTGAGTTTTAATAAACAAAATTCATATAAAAATCCATGAAGAGATGTGTATAAATATAACCACACCACTAGAGGGTGGAGATGTGTGGGATCTCAAGATTTCCCTGGCTTGTGAGAATACTTTGAACTGCAAGATGCTCAGTCAGTAAGAGAAACAAAAAGACAAAGTATATCATGCTCAAGTTACTGGATGGGTGTCCATATTCACAAAGTCAAGATCATGCAACACACACTCACACACACAGACACACACACACACACACACACATATACACACACACACAGAGACAGACAGACATGGACATACAAACGCACACACAAATACACACATACACACACACAAGTACACTTCATAATTAGATATTTCATAAGGCTCCTAAATGCAGTATCTGACTTGTTTATTATCTTACCAGCTTTATTAGAATAGAAGTCATTTTCTAACAACTGCACCTTGCAGATATGACCAGGAAACTAAAGATTTGCTGGAACATATCACCATTTTTTTTAAATTGGTGAAACAATTACAACTCAACATTGTAAATATGAATCATTTATGATTTGTGTTAGAATTCTCACATTACCTTTGTGCAGTTGAATAATGTAAGTTTTAAGACACCAGGAAACTGCAGGTGACTTGAGTATTGATTTTTCTTTCCCTATAAATTTCAAAGTTCCATATTGAATACTGTTTCAAATAAAATTAAAATAAGTCTTCATATGCCCACATGTGTCAGTTTGTTTCAAACCAGCTGTTTATATAAGCTAATTCTTAAGCAATAGAATATTAAATAGTCCTACACTTCCTCTTAGAAAAGATTGTATATACATATTTGTTTACTTTGCATTTATATGTGGGTATATGTATGAGAATTTGGCATGCTCTAGCATGCATGTGGATGTCAGAATACAACTTGTAGGAGGTGGTTTCCTTGTTCTACCATGTGTCTTTTAGGTATTGAACATTGGATATTGGGTTTGATGCCAAATCCTTCTAGCCACAGGCTTATCACAGACTCCTAAGGACTGATGTCTTGTAATTATTTATAGCCAGTCGTTGTAGATTTTACACTCTCTGAAGTTATTGAAATCAATAAAACAGGGTGTGTGACTCACTCATTATGACACTACTGCTACTTACCTGTGTTGCCTATAAAAATAGTTAACCATGAATTTTGTCCTTTCTGGAATGAAAGAGACAGCTGTATTCAGCAACATGAAGATGAAATCAGTTTTTCAATATTTTAATCTAAACTTGATTTTTCATTGTCAAAATAGTTTCTTACTTTCCTAAACTCTCATAGCCCGGTGTAATTCTGATAGAAAATGAGAATGTTGAAGCTAGTCATGATAGATTGGCAAGACTCAATGTAAGTGTGTGGTTTTATGGTGTTTAAAATGTATCAATGCAGTGAGCATCAAACTGCTTTGGAAAAATCAATTAAATAATTAGTAACATAATTTTACTAATTAAAATATATAGTAAGTTATAGAAACAAATCATATTCATCTTAATTGCTATAGAAGTCTAACACAAGGAAGAACAGAGGAAAATATGTACAGAGTTAATATTATGACTCGAAAAAAGTATAAAATATTTAGTGTTAATAACAAAAGAGAAGATTTCAGTGCAGAAGTATGAATGTGCTGTTGATTCAGGGCACTAATATATGTCTTTAGTAGTTATGATAGCTTTGTAACATATAAAGTCTCATATTAAAATACTTTACTTATATTCATTATTATTGAAAGGGAAACTGAAATGTCAGACTTTAAATATCTCATATCACTCTCTGAGGTTAAAATAAGAAGTAGTTAGTATATGGGTCTCTCTGTTAATATTCACCAATTTTTCCCACTACATATGTTGTTTTGAGACACTCACTAGAGGATATATATATATATATATATATATATATATATATATATATATGTATGTTTGTGTGTGTATGTGTGTGTGTGTGTGTGTGTGTGTGTAAGATGATGATCAAAATACTTCTGTTTTGTAGATACACCAGAATCAACATAAGAATTCCAACCCTAAAATGTTCTTAACATATGAAGTATTTGTTATTCCTAGTTATAGCAAAATTTTATCATACTACAAGCAAAATATGCATAATATTCTATCCATTTAGTTAGGTTTTCATTAATCTCGCTTTTGTTGAACTTAAGACATGACATTATTACTGAAAGTATTGAGCGTTCACAAAAAGGGACCTATCATGTTTGCCCTCTGAAAGACGTAACAAGCAGCTGAGTCAGATGCAGATATTTGCACCCAACCATTGGAGAGAAGCAGCTGACCCCTGTTGTTGAATTAGCAAAGCCTGAAAGAAGCTGTGGAGGAGGGCAACCCTATAGGAGAAGCAGAAATCTCAATTATTCTGGACCTCCAAGGTCTCTCAAACACTGGACCACCAGACAGCATACACCAGCTGATATGAGGCCCCCAACACATACACAGCAGAGGACTGCCAGGTCTGGGTTTATTCAGAGATGATGCACCTAATTCTCAAGAGGCTGATGGCTCCAGGAAGTTTAGAGATCTGCTGAGGTGGGGAGTGGGGTGTGGGGACATGCTCATGGAGACAGAGGTGAAGGGAGAAGGTATGGGGCGTGGAACAGTAGAAGGGTGGACCAGGAGGGGAATAAAATTTGGAATAAATTATATATAAATCTATCAGTCTATAAATTTGTTGTTTGATAACCAACAGTGCATTTCTAAATGTGTATTAGTTAAACATATTTAATGGATTAATTACAAAAGATTGATTTACACTGTTTTGCATGTGCATTACTAATTTCTCATATTGTATTATCATGTAAATAATGATATAATAAGATTTGTAAGCACCATGAGTGCATTCAGATGTGATTTTATCATTAAAACTGTTTCAGAGGTGATGAAGTTCATGTTCAGAAATGGTTTAATATTTTATGACTGATGCCTTAAATAGCTTGAGAGTTGATGTTTATATAAACAAAATAACTTTCTATATTTTGCTCTTTTTACAGAGAGGAAGACTTTATTAAGGGTCCTTTTTCTAAGTTTTAAAAATGAAATTATTTCAAAATATGATATGGGTTTTCATGATGGAAGGCCATTACAAACACAAGCATTTTAACAGCGGACATTGTATCTTCAGGCTTTCTGAGAAGACACTTTTTATTTACAATCCTTCACCCTGTGGTATTCTGTTATAGCAAGAGGAAGAGTGATGGTAACAGAGGGTATAAACAGTGGCGTGGCAATGTAACCAGAGGACTTAATTATCTCTCCCTTCTTTTAAAACAAAAAATCAATCTCTGAGCTTCAGCAGAAAAAGAATGATAAAATCATACAGTGAAAATATAATTGGGTTGTATCACAGTTTTGGAGTTTCACCCAATTTAATGGCAGCTATGAGGACAAAAATAAAAAAAATAGTAATGACAACTCTTACCAATATTTTCTGAATGCTAATATACTATATCAGAAGTTATTTAAAAGACCTACGCCCATTCCATGAAATTACTATGTTTATTATTGGAAAAATAGAGAAGTTGTCCACTTCCTAATTTTATGAAGAAAATTTTATATCCAATTAAATAATTTGTTAAATCTCACTGAAAGGAACATCATAGAAGTTGAAAATTTTGTTATCAAATATAATCACCTATATTTTTTGCAAAATAATTCCATAAGTTACTTTCTGAGAAGTAACATATGAATTTAAAAGAAGATATTGGATAAAATGTGTTCAATTATCGAGCTGTGCATGAAGAAGCAAAATTCAGACTAATGAAAAAGACAGTATTTACTTTGTCACATTTCTTTCATAAATTCAATTCTAAAACCCTCCTGTCATACTGATTGGATAACTTGGATACTCATAATAGATAGAGTTTACAAAACATAGGTCAAATGAAGACTTTGGCCTATCAGCAGTTCATGATTTGATTTCAAGTTAGTAAGCATAAATTGCTTTGCTTTGTGTGAGGCAGACCAACAGTACATGTCACAGAAATTTATGAACTACAAAATCAATGTTTTATCTAAATTGTTGTGATGGTTAGAGTGACAATGGCCTCTATAGGCACATAAGTTTGTGGTACTCAGATAGTGTTTATTGTTTGGCTAAGTTTAATAGGTGAGGGGGGTTAATTGTTAGAGGGGGTCTGTACCTGGAGGGGTGGTGAAGTCTAAACAAAACATATGTATGTCTTTTCAGTGGTTGCTTAGCTTGAGGTTTCTGTGGGACTCCAAACTGTGGGAGTGGAGGTATCTCGGCTTCCTTTGCCTGCTCTTGGGATGATTTTCTTCCTCCTGGCCTGCCTCATCCAGCCTTGAGGGTTTGTGGCTGGTCTTATTGCATCTTTGTATGTGGTATTCAGTTGATACCTCTTAGATGCCTGCTTTTTCTGAAGGAAAACAGAGTAGTAGTGTATGGAAGGGAAGTCAGAGGCTTGGAGGAGTGCAAGGAGTGGATACTGCAGTAAGAATATGCTGAATGAGAGAAGAATACATTTTAAAAAATAAAAAAAGAGTATTCTGTAAGTTTTTGGCTAATATTCACTTATTAGTGAGTATATACCATACATGTCTTTTGGGTCTAAGTTATCTCACGCAGGATGATATTTTCTAATTCCATCCATTCACCTGCAAATCTCAGGATGTCCTTGTCCTCAACAGGTGAGTAGTATTCCATTTTCTGTATCCATTCTTCTGTCATGGGATATCTGGGTTGTTTCCAGCTTCTGGCTGTCACAAAGAAAGCTATGAACATAGTGGAACATGTGCCCCTATGGCATGATGAGACATCTTTTGAGTATATTTCCCAAGTGTGATATTATTGGGTCTTCAGGTAGATCTATTTCCAATTTTCTGAGGAACATCCAGATTGATTTCCAGAGTGGTTGTACCAGTTTGCTATCCCAGCAGCAATGGAGAAGTGATCCTCTTTCTCCACATCCTCTCCAACATGTGTTGTCACCCGAGGTTTAGATCTTAGCCACTCTGATTGGTGTAAGGTGGAATCTCAGGGTCGTTTTGATTTGCATTTCTCTGATCTCTAAGGACTTTGACCATTTCTTTAGGTGCTGCTCAACCATTTGAGATTCCTCTGCTGTGAGTGGAGTTTAGTTCTATACCCCATTTTTTTTTATTGGTTTGTTTGGATTTTTTGCTGGTTAGCTTCTTTTGTTAATTTTTCTTTTCTTTTTTTTTTTTTTTAGGCAGGGTTTCTCTGTGTAGCCCTGGCTGTCCTGGAACTCACTTTGTAGACCAGGCTAGCCTCGAACTCAGAGATATGCCTGCCTCTGCCTCCCAAATCCTGGGATTAAAGGCATGCGCCACCACTGCCTGGCACTGGTTAGCTTCTTGATATATATGATATATACATATATATATATATATATATATATATATATATATATATATATAT
>NC_034600.1:68512644-68576040 GCF_900095145.1 Mus pahari | reverse complement strand
TGTGTGTGTGTGTATATATCATATATATATGTATATATACATACATATATATGATATATATATGTATGTATATATATATACATATATATCATATATATACATACATATATATACATATATATCATATATATCATATATATACATATATATACCTGAAATATATATGTATATATAAATATATACCTGAAATATATATGTATATATAAATATATACATGAAATATATATTTATATATTTCAGGTATTAGCTCTCTATCAGATGTAGGGTTGATGAAGATTTTTCTTCCCTATCTGTTGGTTACCTATTTGTCTTGTCGACTATAGGCTTTGCCTTACAGAAGTTTTCCAGTTTCATGAGATCCCATTTATCAAATCTTGATCTTAGCCATTGGAGTTCTGTTTAGGAAATTTCCCCCTGTGCCAATTAGTTCAAGACTCTTTCCAAAAAATTTACAGAATACCCAAGATACAGTTCACAGAACTCAAGAAGGTCAACAGGATGAAGGGCCCAAGTGAGGACACCTCAGTCCCAGAGGGAGAACAAAGCAATCACAAGTGGGAAGGGAGGAGGGACCTTGGAGAGAAAGTCTATGATGGTTGGGTGGGGAGGTGAACCTGATCTGGTATTGTATGGGGGAAAAGAACTGAAGCCCTGAAGGTCAGCAGAAAGAATGGAAACAGGCAACCTTGGGAGGTAGGAGGTTGGGGGGACCCTCCAGAATGCATCAGAGACCTGGGAGGTGAGAGACTCTTAGGACTCAAAGGGAGGGACCTTAGATGAAATGCCAGACAATGGGGAGAGGGAACTTATAGAGCCCACCTCCAGCAGGAAGACAGGGCATCAAATGAGGGAGAGGGTTGCCATCACACAATCTGTCCCATAATTGTCTGAAAGAACTGCAGGGATGGAAATGGAGAGTAGCCTGAGGCAAAGAAGGTCCAGCAACAGGCCCAAAGTGGGATACAGATCAAGGGCAGGTCCCAAGGCCTGACACTATTATTGAGGTTATGAAGTGCTCACAAAAATGGACCTAGCATGACTGCATTCCAAAAGACCCAACAAGCAACTGAAAGAGTCAGATGCAGATATTTCCACACAACCAATGAATAGAAGCTGCTGACCCCAGTGGTTGTATTAAGGAATGACTGAAAGAAGCTGGGGATGAGGGCAACCCAATAGGAAGAGCAGAGTCTCAATTAACCTGGACCCCGGAGATCTCTCAAACACTGGATCCCAACCAGGCAGCATACACCAGCTGATAGTAGCCCCCCAACACACATACAGTAGAGGACTTCCAGGTCTGTGTTCATTCAGAGATGATGCACCTAACCCTCAAGAGACTGGAGGCCCCAGGGAGTTTAGCGGTCAGGTGGGGTGGGGGTGGAGGGGTGGAGATATCCTCATGGAGACAGGAGTATGGGGAGAATGTAAGGGATATGGAACAGTTGGAAGGTGAATTGGGGCAAGGAGAGGGGATAAAATCTGGAGTGTAATTGCTTGTGGGATTGCAAGCTTGTACAACCACTCTGGAAATCGGTCTGGCAGTTCCTCAGAAAACTGGACATAGTATTACTGGCAGATCCAGCAACACCTCTCCTGGGCATATACCCAGAAGATGTTCCAACTGGTAATAAGAACACATGCTCCACTATGTTCATAACAGCCCTATTTATAATAGTCAGAAGCTGGAAAGAACCCAGATGTCCCTCAACAGAGGAATGGATACAGAAAATGTGGTACATTTACACAATGGAGTACTACTCAGCTATTAAAAACAATGAATTTATGAAATTCTTAGGCAAATGGATGTATCTGGAGGATATCATCCTGAGTGAGGTAACCCAATCACAAAATAACTCACTTGATATGCACTCACTGATAAGTGGATATTAGCCCAGAAACCTAGAATACCCAAGATGCAATCTCCAGAATACAAGGCAATCAAGAAGAAGGAAGACCAACACGTGGATACTTCATTCCTCCCCAAAACAGGGAATAAAATACCCATGAAAGAAGTTGCAGAGACAAAGTTTGGAGCTAAGACTAAAGGATGGACAATCCAGACACTGCCCCACCTGGGGGTCCATCCCATAATCAAACGCAGACACTATTACATATGCCAGCAAGAACTTGCTGAAAGGACACTGATATAGCTATCTCTTGTGAGGCTATGCCAATGCCTGGCAAATATAGAAGCGGATGCCCACAGTCATCTATAGGATAGAACATAGAGACCCCAATGGAGGATCTAGAGAAATTACCCAAGGAACTGAAGGGGTCTGCAGCCCTATAGGTGAAACAACAATATGAACAATATCAGTACCCCCTGAGCTCATGTCTCTAGCTGCATATATAGCAGAAGATGGCCTAGTCAGCCATCATTGGGAAGAGAGGCCCTGGGTCTTGCAAGCTTAATATGCCCCATGCAGGGGAAAGCCAGGGCCAAGAAGTGGGAGTGGGCAGGCAGGGAAGCAGGGGAGGGGGTATAGGGGACATTCAGGATAGCATTTGAAATGTAAATGAAGAAAATATCTAATAAAATAATTTAAAAATATCTGGAGTGTAAATAAATTAAATAAATAAAAGGAAAAATAAAGAAAAAAGAGAAAAATGTACATCATATTAATCTCCATGTGCTGTCTGCCTTATCCTTTTAGACCATGATATAGGTCTCAGATGCTTCTCTGGCTGCCTCTTTTCCTTCCTTTCTTTTGCCATCATAAAGCCCAACCTTCTATAACTGAAAGGACAGTAAAACACTCTTTCTTTTATATGCCTTGGTCATTGTGATTTTTTCACAGTAGTAGAAAAAAATGTATGAAATTTTATCATAAATGTTAGTGATCTTGCTTATTTTTACATCTGTATAAATTTGTGAAGAAATCATTAATATAGAATTTATTGTTATTAGGGGACTAATTGAAAAAAATCAGTAATGCCCAGATCTTCATTTTTCTGACTATATAATCCTCAGATGCCTTGTAACACACTGTATAAGAAACTAAATTTTGAGGATAACAATACATACTAGCAACGTTACTCAGTGCATATTTTTTGCTCTTTTTCAGTCCCTGAAAAAACACAGCTTCCTCTGGCCAAAGGAGCCAGGACTGAGTTCTATGGTATCTAGAACAACACACGTACAATTTCATTAATTTTATCATTTTACTTTCAGGTATAACTTAAATCTATGTCTGTTTGACTACTTTCTTATTTAAATGTAGCCATGCAAAAATATCAGTCAGATGTAAGAAATAAAATTTTATATAAAAATACCAGTTGTATAAAACTTATAATCTTTTATGACAATACATATACATTGAGTTATAAAATATATTAATGCTGTCCACTTGGATATATAGCTCAACTATCTAAGAAACATTTATACATTAAAAAACTGAAATGTCCCTTGGAATTAATATTTAAAGTCTGTGAATCACATATATGACAGATGAACTTTAAATGATTTACCCAATAGCTGAATGAAAAGTTCCTAAAACCTCTATATATTTCGAATAAGTGCATAGGACGTGTGGAACCATGCTACCGAATAGGCATAAGAATTGGTAAGGGTGAGTGAGCTCAAATCCTGAGAATGTCAAAATTTTGAGGAGAAGAGCAGAGCTGCTTCTACCCGTCTCTGTACCTGCTCTTTCCACCCTACTGAAAGGACCACGGGCAGTCAGTCAGGTAGCATAGCACCCGGAGTTCTTTTAATGAGGTATCTAGATAGCCTTGACCTCCAGGCACTGATCTTGTCTTCCTGAGTATTTCTTCCCCCAAGAGGTATATAAGCCTTCGTTCACCCGGAATAACGTGTATATGTTCACATCCACCCCCAACGAAGCAATGAGATCAAGGATCATCTCAGAGAGCTGTTTCATTAAGTATCACCATAGAGAAGGCCTTTTCCTTAAAGAGCCACACCTAAGAGTCAGACAAAGCCGTTTCTGTCCTTCCGCCCCTATAGTATTCGGCGCTCACTCCCTATCTGATTGGACTCTGGTTCTGCCTTTCCCTTCTCGCCTTGCATGCAGATACTCGGAAGGAAAATGTGGACCTTGGAACACTATTTCTGACTTCCTCTCCAGGCTGTACACTGGGGACACCTGGGTACTCAAAGAGGAGACCAAGAACCGCAGCGTTCGTCCCAGACCTAAATTCCCTTTCCGGTCCAGCATATAGGACATCTGATGCCATGATGGGAAATAGTTACAGAGCTGGTGGCATCCAGAGATCCCCAGCAGAGAGGCACAATGGAGTACAACATAAATGTAACAGAATTGGAGTGGACATTTCATGGAACTCCAGTTAGCATTTGTACCTAGAGGTATTCTAGTTGTAGAACGCTAAGTGGAATAATAGCAATGGTAAGTTGGTAAAATGTCCAGGTAACTGTGTCTTCTGCATTCAGATTTGTCTCTTGTATTATAATCAACAATTTAACTGGATGTCATCTTGGAATTAGTTTTCTTTGTCACAAGACACAGTAAATATTCATCTTTAAATATTATAAACCTTTGCTTTTTTGTTTTACTAAGAATTAGAATATTTTGACTTATATTTTTATTCCAAAAAGAAGGTATGTTCTATAGAGGCCAATACTTGATACCCATAGCCAACAGATGAGAAGTTATTGAACAAGAACTCTCAGATGAGTTTACAGGTTCACTTCAATTATAAATGCATTGTACACTGCATCCCAACTACAGTTTTCCTCCCTTCCCTCCTCCTGTTCCCTCCCACAAACCTCCATTCTCTCCCAGATCTCCTTTTCTGTTTGGATTCAAATAAACAAATAAATAAATAATAGAACTCCAAGGGTTGTCCACCTAACATGACCTAACAAGATTTAATAAGACTGGGCACACAGTCTAATAACACAGCTGAATGTGTAAACAAGTAGGAGGAAAGGGGTGACAAGCTTAGGCAAAAGAGCCAAAGACAGTCCCCACTCCCATTGTTGGCAGTTTCACAAGAACATGAAGCTACACAACAATAAGGTATAGGCAGAGACCTACTTCAGACCTATACAAGTTCTGTTTTTGTCACTCTATTCTATGAGTCCCTATGAGCCTCATTTAGACCTGCAATCTGTCCTGCCTGCAAGTAGTCATGCTGGGGCTAATGGTGGCACAGAACATATGGGAGTGGCCAACAGATGACTGGTCCAACTTAAGCTAATACCAAGAGAGGTAGCCCACACCTTACACTGCTTGGAAGGCCAGGAACCCGACCACACATCTCAGAGACCCATGATTAAAGCAAACACAACTGGAAAGAAAAAGTTAATGAAATGATTCCTGATGCTATTCTGCTAGACTCATAGATTGGGGTGTAAATGTAGCTTTTATCTGCCAAATGTAATTGCCTTCTGCAGGGCTTACTGCTAAATAAACTCACCAGTTCCAACTCTTTCTGAGCTCTGCTTAGAGGGTTTAACAGGTATTTCGCCTCTCAAAGCTCACTGAATCAAATTAGCTTATATCTAATTCTGACTGAATTGTTATGCTCAGCCTCAAAGAAACTCTGGCAATCTGTTCTAATCTCCAGGCCCTTTCTTATTATCTGGCTCATTCTGTCTTCACCTGAAACCTGTCTCTGTAAAATTGTCTTCTTCCTCCCTCCCTCCTTCCTCCTCCTCCTCCTCCTCCTCCTCCTCCTTCTTTTTCCTTCTCTCTCTCTCTCTCTCTCTCTCTCTCTCTCTCTCTCTCTCTCTCTCTCTCTCTCTCTCTCTGACTGCAGTCTTAACTCCTCTCTTTCCTGTGTTGTTTTCTTAAATAGCTTCTCTTTCTTGTACTGTTCTTGTGAGAATTGAGCCTATCCAAACTCTGACTCTTTCTGACAAAAAGTTCTCTGATTTGTCACTTTATCTGCCTCTCCATTAGATACCACATTCAAACTTGGCTGTTTCTGTCTACAAACCAACTTTACCTTCATTCTTTGGGATTAAAGCTGCATGCTAAAGGTACTGAAGGTATGTCTGTAATCTAGCCATAGTGATTAAATGTGTGTGATATATCTACATTCCAGCTGGATCACACAGACCTAGAAGGTCTTTGAGTGTGATTGATCCCTAGCCAGAGCATCCATGTTCCTGGATTAAAATTTCTCTATATTGATGCCCCCCCAGGCATCATCAGAGGGCATCAATGAGCACCTAATGGGAGCAGATGCACAACAGGAGGAGTAGCCTGGGAATCCCACAGAAGAGTAGGAGTAAGGATTGGAGAACCTCTGGGAGAGGAAGGATAGTAGGAGCCAGAGGTTTTAAGGATACCATAAGAACACAGCCCACAGAGTCAAATACTTTTTTAAATGTCCCCACCTTTCTACAACTTCTAGGCAAATCATTTTGTTTCTCCCATTTTGTACTATTTTATTCACATGCTTATAAACCCCTCATCTGTAAAATTTTTCTTTACACAAATATCTTGTCTTATTCTTACAACTTAAAATGACCAAGCCGTTTCTGCTTTCCTTCATTTAGCTTGAGATCATTCTTTTAAAACTAGAAAATTAAGAAAAAATTGTTTGGTCAGACCTTAATCAATTGGAAAAAGATATATTCACCACCTAGGTTAGTATAAAAAAAAAACTGTACATTATCTAACTCTATGGTTTGCTAGTCGTTCTTTGGTGCTGAAGTTGTCTTACTGGAATATATTTCTGTATCTTTACTTCTGTGCTTCTAACATTGTTGCTAATTTCAATCGTTTATCCATCCATCCATCCATCCATCCATCCATCCATCCATCCATCCATTCATTCATTCATTCACTTTTTCCCCTGCATTTTCAATCCACTCAAGTGGTTATATATCCACACTATGAGAAATCTGAGAAAGAACTTGGAATTAAGAAGATCTGAGAAAACTTGTATGTAATATTCTCACTGGCCCTCAAGGTTTAATTTCCTAAGATCCTCTAATCCATGCAAGATGCTAGATTTGAAGCATTTGGGTCATCACTTATTACTTCAAGATATTCAAGTTTTAAAACTTAGACCTGTGAGTTTATTACAAATCACAATATAAAGCTAATTACTTTTATCTTAACTAGAAATTTTAAGAGGCATAGGCAATTAATGGAAAATCTCATACATTGTCTGGAGAGAATCACTGATGTCAGGCTATATATGAATCATACTTGAAAGCTGATGAATATCGATCACTAAGTATTATTTGGAGATTTAATAAATAAGTATGTTAATAAAAAATACTGGCTTTAGATTGAGACCAGGAAATCATAAGCACAGGGTTATTCTGGAGTACATGGGCTCACTCCAAGCTTAAGAGCTCTTGTCATTTGATAGATACTAGCATACTGAGTTTCTTTTAAGGGTGTGACCCTTGGTAAGTTAAACGATCTCAAAGGCAGGCCCCACATCCAAAAAAACTGAGTAATACAAGTTGGACACCAGGTGCTGGAAAAATATAAAGAGAGAACAAAAACATGACTGTATGGAAAGATGAGGATAGATCTGGGAAGAGTTGGGTAATAGGGTGATTTTAATCAAAGTATTTTGCATGAAATTCTCAAAGAGATAATAAAAAGTGGATAAAAGACAGAGGTCAAAGGTTGCACAGGGCTCTAATCCTAGTACTCTGAACATTGAGATAAGAGCATCAGAAATTCAAGGCCATTCTCAATTATCTAACAAGCTGAAGACCTTGTCTCTTAATTAATTAAAAATGAAGACTAGAGAATTGCTAAACATAAAAATAAAAACTGAAAAAATACAGAATCCGAAACAAAACAAAAACTTCCAGGAACTCAACAGAATGCACTTTAATACTACCAAAATTTGAAGAGCTGATTCTAGAATAATAATTTCTAAGTGATAATGTACCGTTCAAACCAGATATGGTGTTGCCTATCTGTGACTCAATAATTGGCAGGTGGCGGTAGATGTTCAATGTTATCAACCTAAGACCATGTCTCAATAAAGAGAGGAAATGAAAATCAAGTAACCAACTCACTGATACACACCTGTAACCCCAGCACTCAGGAAATGGATGCAAGAGCTCAAGGTGGAGAGCAACATAAGCTCTCATAGATCTCCCTCACATCTCAGGAAGGATGGGGGGAAGGACACCTGAGACAGTTCAACAGATAAAGCACTTACCACATAGGCCTTGTAAACTAAGTTCAGTTATACAAAGGTAAAAGGAGAGAAGTGAATCCACAAATTTGTATTCTGAATTCCACACATACCTGTGACATCTGTATATCCACACAAACAAGAATAATTATTTTGAACTGAAAGAAAATTCTAGTCATATTTGGGCACATACAAGAGTTGGAAATTTTTTTAAGCACAGGATTCTTAGATTTTGTCTTTGTTTTGATTTAATATACCTTGTAAAATACCATGATACTTAAATATCATAATATATTGTTATTTAGCAAGATATATGTTTATATATATATATATATTATATATTCAAATGTTTATATTTGAAAAGAAAATTTATTTTAGTTAAATTCTGTGATACCACAATCACTGTTATATTGAATGAACAATGTACATTTATACTCTATACTAAGCAAAAATTTTCACTCTTTAAAAAATATAGGGCATGTGGACCATGCCCCCAGAGGAATGGGCTTGGGACTAGTGAGGTGGAGCAAGCTCAGACCCCAGAAATCTCAGCTTGAGAAGGGAGGAGTATAGCTAATTCCTTCCCTGCCTCTATGCCTGCTTTAGGGGCAATTAGCCATGACCCCCTACTTGGTGATCACAGGAGCTAAGTCATGTAGCACAACTCCTGGAATTATTTCCCACCCAGATAGAGCATCATTGGCATCTTAGTATCAACCAATAATACGATGTATTTACCCTCCAAATACCATCCTACTAAAGGCATTTTCAGGTTTTAAGAAGCTAGATTAATGTTAAATGACAATAGTTACATCATTGTAATGATTACAGGATAGGACACTGCATAAAAATAGATATAATCTAATATATAATACAGTAGGAAATACTAGAATAAAATTCAGTAAGGCAAATAAAATCAATAATAAGAATAATTGCAAATATAAATCATGTACCTACACATTATCATCTCTGTGGGTCAACATATACATATTAAAAGTTTGTTGAGTAGAGAACTACAAGATTTAAGTCACAGACACTTCTATTATTTTATTATTTTATTTAATTCACTTTACATCCCTGTCACTGCCTCTCCTCCCTGTCACCCTCTCCTTCTCCCCATTCCCCTTTCCTCTTCTACTATGAGAGGGTGGAGACTTTCCTATGTATCCCCGACTCTGACACATCAAGTCTCTGTGAGGCTAGGTACATCTTCTCCCACTGAAGCCAGAAAAGGCATTCCAGCTTGTATAATATATCCCACAAACAAGCACCAGCTTTTAGGATAGACTTTGCTCCAGTTGTTCAGGACCTATATGAAAACCAAACTGCATATCTGCTACATAGGGAAAAGGGGACTATATCCAGCCCATGTATGTTTTTGGGTTGGTGAATCAGTCTCTGAAAGTGCCAAGGATCCAGGTTAGTTGACTCAGCTGTTCTTCCTGTGGAGTTCCTATCTCTATCAGGCCCAAATGCTCCTGCCCACTTTCCCAAAAGAGCTTCCCAAAGGTCTAGCCACTGTTTGGCTGTGGATTTCTGCATCGCTCTGAGTAAGCTACTGCATGAAGCCTCTCAAATGACAGCCATGCTAGACTCTTGTCTGCAAGCATAATAGAGTATCATTAATAGTGTTAGGGATTGGTGCTTGCACATAGGATGGGTCTCAAGTTGGGCTGGTTGTTGGTTGGTCATTCTATCAGTCTCTGCTCTATCCCCTTTATTATTTGTAGACAGGATAAATTTTGAGTTAAAAGTTTTATGGGTGGTTTGGTGCCCCTGTCACTCCACTGGGGTTCCTGCCTGGATACAGGTGGTGCCCTGTTCAGGTCGCATATCCCCAATGTTGGGAGTCACAGTTATGGTCACAATATTGATTCTTGGGCGCTTCCCCTATCCTAGGTTTCTGTCACATCCTAAATATAACCCCACATCCCCACACCCATCAGTTGCAAATTTCCATTCATTTTCAAGGCCTTCTGGCTATCTCCTCTGTTTCCTCGTACCTGATACTGAACCAACCCTGCCATTCCCTACTTTATCCCATTTCCCACCCAGTTACTTCCTCCATCTGCCCACTATGACTATTTTATTTCCCTTTCTAAATAACATTCAAGCATCCTCTCTCAGGCTGTCTTTCTTGTTTTGCTTTTCTGGGGCTGTGTAGTGTGGAGTGATTATGTGTTTTATACCTAATATCCACTTATAAGTGAGTACATACCATGAATGTCCTTTTGGCTCTGGGTTACCTCTCTCAGAATGATATTCTCATGCTCCATCCATTTGCCTGCAAAGTTCCATTATGTCTTTGTTTAAAATAGCTGAATATTATTCCATTGTGTATAAGTACCACATTTTCTTTATCCATTCTTCAGTTGAGGGATATCTACATTGTTTCCAGTTTCTAGCTATTATTAATAACAGGATATGAACATAGATAAGCAAGCGTCTTGCTGGATGTTGGAGCATCTTTTGGATATATGCCCAGGAGTGGTTTAGCAGGCTCTTGAAGTAGAATTATTCCCAGGTTCCTGAGAAACTACCAAATTGATTTCCAAAGCGTTTATACATGTCTGTACTTGCACTAGCAATGGAGGAGTGTTCCTCTTGCTCCACATCCTTGCCAGCATGTGCTATCTCTTGAGCCATTCTACCTGGTATAAGATGGAATCTAAGGGTTGTTTTCATGTGCATTTCCATGACAATTGAGGACTTTGAAGATCTCTTTATGTGATTCTTGGCCATTTGCTTTCCTCTGTTGAGAATTCTGTTTGGTTCTGTACTAGATTTAAAAAAAAAATGGATTATTTAGGTTGGTTGGTGTCTACCTTCTTGAGCTCTTTATAAATCTTGGATATTAGCCCTCTGTCAGATGTAGAGTTGGTTAAATTCCTTTCTCAATCTTTAGGCTGCCAGTTTGTCCTATTGACAGTGTGCTTTGCCTTAAAAAAACTTTTGTTAATCTTAGAACCTGAGCCTTAGAACTTTCTGTATTCTGTTCAGAAAGCTGTCTCCTGTAAGAATGAGTTCAAGGATATTTTGCACGTTCTGTTCTATTAGTTTAGTGTATCTGGTTTTATGTTGAGGTCCTTGATCTACTTGGACTTGAGTCTTGTGCAGGCTGATATATATGGTTCTATTTGCATTTTTCTACGTAAAGATATGCAAATAGACCAACACCATTTGTTGAAGATGCTTTTTCCCTATTGTACGGTTTTGCCTTCCTTGTCAAAAGTCAAGTGTCAATAGGTGTAAGCATTTATTCAACATCTTCTATTCAATTCCATTGATGAACCTTTCTGTTGCTGTACAAATATCATGAATTTTTTACTACACTTGTTCTGTAGTATAGCTTGAAGTTACAGATGGTGATACCTCTCGAAGTCCTTTTATTGTTCAGGAGGGTTTGTTCTATCTTGAGTTTTGTTGTTTTTACATATGAAGTAGAGAATTTCTATTTCAAGTTCCATAAAGAATTGTGTTGGAATTTTGATGGGAATTACATTAAATCTATAAATTACTTTTTAGAAGATGACCATTCTCACTGTGTTAACCCTACATAGAAGACCTTTCCATCTTCTGATAGCTTCCTCAATATTTTTCCTTTAGTGACTAGAAGTTCTTATCATATAGGTCTTTCACTTACTTCGTTAGAGTTACACTAAGATATTTTGTATTATATGTGACTATTATAAAGGGTGTGTTTTCCCTAATTTCTTTCTTAGCCTATCTATCATTTATATGAAGAAGAACTACTGATTTCTTTGAGTTAATTTTGTATACACCCACTTTGCTAGAGGTGTGTATCAGCTGGTTCTCTGGTAGAATTTTTGGGAGTCTCTTATGTATACTATCATGTCATTCACAAATATCAATACTTAGACTTCTTCCTTTCCAATTTGTATCCCATTGATCTCCTCTAGTTCTAGTTCTGTTATTGCTCTGGCTAGAATGTCAAGTACTATATTGAGTAGATAGGGAGAGAATGGGCAGCCTCTTCTTGTTCCTGATTTTAGGAGAATTGCTTTAAATTTCTCTCCATTTAGTTTGATGCTGGCTTGCTATACATTGCTTTGTTTAGGTATGTGCTTTGTATCCCTTATCTCCTTAATACTTTCAACCTGAAGAGACAATGGATTATGTCAGAGGCTTTTCAGCATCTAATGAGATTATGATATGATTTTTTTCTTTCAGTTTGTTTATATGTTGGATTACATTGATGGATTTTCATATATTGAATCATGCCTGAAACTCTGAGATGCAGCCCCCTTAATCATTGTGGAAATGTTTTTCATCTGTTCCTAGATTGGTTTGCGAGTGTTTTGGGTTTGGGGTTTTGGGGTTTTTGTTTGTTTGTTTGTTTGTTTGTTTGCATCCATGTTCAGAAGAGAAATCAGTCTGAAATTCTCTTGCTTTGTGGAGTCTTTGGGTAGATTGGTATCAGGGTGATTGTGGATTTATAGAATGTGTCTGGCCTTGCTCCTTCTGTTTCTACTTTGTGAACTATTTTAAGGAGTATGGTATTAGCTCTTCTTTGAAAGACTGACAGAATTCTGCACTAAAACCTTCTATCCTTGGGCTTTATTTGTTTGGGAGATGTTTTTATGTCTCCTTCTATTTCCTTAGGGCTTATAGAGCTATTTAAATAGTTTGCTTGTTTTCATTTTACTTTGGTAAGTGGTATCAGTCTAGAAAATCATCCATTTTTGTTAAGATTTCCCAATTTTGTGGCTTAAAGGCTTTTGAAGTAAGACCTAATGTATCTTTGAATTTCCTCAGTGTCTGTTTTAATGTCTCCCTTTTCATTTTTGATTTTGTACATATGGATACTGTCTGACTGTCTTTTCCTTAGTTTGGCTAAGTTTTTTTCTATCTTGTTGATTCTCTCAAAGAACCAGTTGTTGGTTTCATTGTTTCTTTGTATTGTTTTCTTTGTTTCTGTTTGTTTTCACCCCTGATTTGATTATCTCCTGCCATACATCCTCCTTTGGTGTTCTGCTTCTTTTTTCTGGAGCATCCAAGTATTCTCTTAAATTGTTTGTTTGAGACCTTTCTAATTCCTTATGGAGGCACTCAGTGCTGTGAACTTTCCACTTAGTACTGCTTTCATTTTGTCCCATAAATTTGGGTACATTGTACTTTCGTTTATTTATTTATTTATTTATTTATTTATTTATTTATTTATTTATTTTTATTGATCTCTAGAAAGTCTTTAACTTTAACCTGTGATCGCCATTAGAATTTGATGATAGACACTGAGCACCTCCCTGCCTTCAGCTGTGTTAGGATCCCATTTTGTGCTAGGCTACTGAAAAGTGTGATCAGTTGCTGCAGGGGGCCTCAGAGAACCTGCCTTTGTCTTCTGAAACCACCAACTTGTGGCTTCCTATCTGAGGCCCTCCTGCTCTTCTCTAGCAATGGTAGTCTGGAGGAGTTACTACATGGCTGATTGATGCGACCTGAGGGGGTGTGTTTAGTAAACCATCCCTGTTTGGCTGAGATTGGTGTCTCAGTAGTTTGTAGGATAATTCCTGGACCCTAAATCACTACACTCAGAACATTCATTTTCTATGCATCCATGTATTATACTGTTTCTCCTCAGGAAAGCACATAGTAACACAGGAGATGTGTACTTTTTGTAAAAGTAACTTTTATTTGCTGGATGCAATTGTCATTTTGGAGCCTTACTGCTGAACAAGCTCACCCTTTCTAGTTTTTTTGTTTTGTTTTGTTTTGTTTTTAACTCTGGCTGGCTGGTTCAATTCATCTGTTCTGGTCCAAACCTCCTTTCCAGGCTGACTGATTCAATCTAACTTCTCTCAGTTTCTCAATGAATGGCTCTGCTTAGCCTCAAACTAACTGCGGAATCCTGTTTTAATCTCGGGCTCCTTCTTGTTCTCTGGCTCATTCTGTCATCACCTGTGGCTAGCTTGGTCTCCCTGTAACCTGTCTCTAGAAAACCATCCCTGTAACAACTGCCCCAGATCTCCATGGAATGACCTGCCATGAACTCTATTCCACTTCCTAGCCTCTCAACTCAGTGACTCAACTGAACTGACTAGAAGTCAGAGATCTGTCTTCCTTCCTCTCCTGAGCACTCAGATTAAAGCTGTGTCCTACCAGGCCTGGACCTAAGCTTTTTCTTTATCTGAAACCTTGCTCTATACCAAGCTTGCCTAGATTTATTTGTCTCTTTCTCCTGCTACTAAAGGCTTGCCTGTATTCCAACTGGATCACACAGATCTAGAAGGTTTTAAGATGTGGTCCCTTAAAAGAACAGCCATGTTATTGTATTAAAATTCTTCTACAACTTTTTAGATCAGAAGCCATATTTCCTATTCTTCCATATTTTCATGCACTAACTTCTATTTACCATATGCTTTGTAGTGCTGCTTACTGTGGAAGATAAGTACTCAAATGTGAAAGTTTTTCAGTTATTCTGATTTGAATTGTAAATATTTCATTGGCTGTATTATTTATTGATGTTATTTTCAGCCAATAATTGACATACATAACTGTAAGATACCTGACATTTTAATTCATTATATTTTTCTGTAAAGTGATTAAAAATGTTGATAGATATTTTGTTTGCTTTCTTTTAGAAGTAGTTTGAGGATATATGCGTATTGAAACCTGTCATCCAGAATGGGAGAGAATCAACAGCTATATATGATGAATAATGAATATGCGTATCAGTAGAAGATAACTTCCTACTAATGAAAATATCTTGAACTTCAGAAAAGCAAAAACAAAAACAAAAACAAAGAAACAAACAAAAAACAGACGTCCTCAAATTGGAGCTGATTGGAATTCTTCCTCTGTGCAGAGGAATTTTAGGGTAGCAGAAGTTGCCATGCAAATATCCAAAGTGGGGGAAGCAATTAACAGACCAGCCAGCTATGATGCCTATGAACCAAATCAAAAACTAGCATGATATGAAAATGGGCAGTAACATGCATACCTTTGTGGTATCTAACAGCTCTCTATTCAGACTTAAGACCAGCCTGACCACAAAAAAAAAAAAAAAAAAAAAAAAAAAAAAAAGACAAAAAAAAAAAAAAAAAAAAAAAAAAAATTATAAACCAGAAACCTAGATAACAACCTAGGGATGGTGAATTGTGGACCTTATGGGAGAAAATATAACCATCACTTTGTTTAACCATAATAAAATATACCTACATTCTAAGTATCCTCTACTATACCAATAGATACATAGTCAGCCAAATTCATCTAGGAAACTTTACTTTGCACAGATAGAGGCGATTACAGAAAACCACAGCAATCCAAAGACAACTGTTATGGAGTCCAGACCTAAGGCTTAGGATATTGCTGAAATTTGGGTAGAAGGATTGCAAGAGCCAAAGAATCCAGCTTCATGTGGTCTGTGAATTATATCCTGGTTATTTGGAGCTTTGGGGCTAATATCCAGTTATCATACCATGTGTGTTCTTTTGCAATTGGGTTACCTCATGCAGAATGATATTTTTGAGTTCTATCCATTTGCCTAAGAACCTCATGAATTCATCATTTTTAATAGTGGAGTAAATTGTGTAAATGTACCACATTTTCTGTATCCATTCCTCTGTTGAAGGACATCTGGGTTCTTTCCAGCTCTTAGCTATTATAAATAAGGTTGCTATGAACATAGTGGAGCATGTATCCTTATTACATGTTGGAGCATCTTCTGGGTGTATGCTCAGGAGTGGCATAACTTGGATACAATTATCAGACCACATGAAGCTCAAGTGTGGGTGGAAGACCAAAGTGTTGGTGCTTTGGTCCTTCTTATAAGGAGAACAAAATACTCACAGGAACAAATATGGAAATAAACTGTTGATCAGAGACTGAAGGAAAGGCAACCCAGAGACTGTCCCCCCTAGGAATTCATTCCATATACAGTTATCAAACACAGACACTATTGTGGATGCCAAGAAGTGCATGCTGAAAGGAGCCTGATAAGGCTGTCTCCTGAGAGGCCTTGACAGAGCCTTACAAATACAGAGGCAGATGTTCAAAGCCAACCATTGGACTGAGCATGGGGTCCCCAAAAGAGGAGTTAGAGAAAGGACTAAAGGAGTTGAAGGGGTTTGCAACCCCAAAGGAAGAACAACAATATCAACTAACTAGACCTCCCAGATCTCCCAGGGACTAAGGCATCAACCAAGGAGTACACAGGGCTCCAGCATATGTCACAGAAGATGGCCTTGCCAGGCATCAATGGGAGGAGAAGTCCTTGATACTATGAAGGCTCCATAGATGCCCCAGTGTAGGGGTATTGAGGGCAGGGAGGTGGGAGTGGGTGGGTGAGTGGAGGAATACCCTCACTGAAGCAGGGGGAGGGAGGATATGATAGGGTTTTTCTGGGAGAGAGGGAAGCCAGGATAGAGGATAACATTTGAGATGTAAATAAAGAAAATATCCAATAAAAAGCAAAAAATAACCAGAGGATCAGAAAGACAATGATGGAACTGTGTCTTCTACTAAAGTCTGAAGCTACAACCACATAGTCTAACCAATATTACTGCCAAGCATGAACTGGAAAAGTACCGTAATAATGAACATACCAAAGTGTTTGGAGAAAGCCAATGAGGCATCAATATGATACAAAGAACTACTAGCCATCCAGAATACTCACTAGTCTTATCCATGGTAGGGCATATCAATAGGTTACCTATGCATAAAATTTTCAGACCTGATAGACGTAGTAATATTATATTGACTGAGCAAGCTATATTTAGAAATGCATACACACACACACACACACACACTCACATATGTATATGATATAAAAAGTATTAAGGTAAAAATATATAATATAAAAACTAAATTAAAACATATCATGAATTTGAAAGAAAGCAAGTAGAGGAAGTTGGGATGTTTTAATAGAAGTAAAAGAAAGACAAGATGGTATTTATATTATCTTATTTTAATTAAACTTATTTATTTATTCCCTTCACAACCCAATATTAGCCCTTCCTCTCCTCCCAGTACACCATCATGCAAGGCTTCTACCAATCACCTCTCCTGAAAAAAGAAGGAGAAGACCCAGTCTGGGTATTGATCCCCATACCCAACACATCAAGGAATATATCCTCTCCCACCAAGGTCTGACAAAACTGTCTATTTAGGGGCATGGAATCCATAGGCCAACAGGCAGGCAACAAGCTCAGGTACAGCCACGACTCCAGTTGTTTGGGGGACCCACATGAAGACCAAGATGTTCATCTGCTACATATGTGCAGTGGGATTGGGTCCAGCCTATGTTTGCTTTTAATTGGTGATTCAGTCTCTGGCAGCTCCCAAGGGTCCAGGAGAGTTGACTCCATTAGTCTTCCTGTGGAGTTTCTGTGCTCTTTGGATCCCTCAAACTTTCTTCCAACTCTTTTGTAAGATTTCTTGAGCTCCACCTGATGTTTAGGTGTGAGTCTCTGCAGCACTTTCCATTGGCTGCTGGATGGGGCCTCTCAGAGGATAATTCATGCTAGGCTCATGTCTACAAGCATAACAGAGCATCATCTACATAGTGTCAGAAGTTGGTTCTTGTTTGTGAGATGGGTCTCAATTTGGAGCTATCATTGGTTGGCCACTCTCAGTCTCTGCTCTGTCTTTTTCTCTGCACATCTTCTAGACAGGACACATGAACTACAAGCCATTCCAAGCTTTGTAGGTGGGATAGATTCCTGCCTGGCTACAGGAAGTAGCTACTTCCCCACTGTTACAAATCCCAGCTAGAGTTGTCCCCTTAGCCCTCTGGATCCTCGCCCATTCCTAGGTCTCGGGCACATCCCAGAGATTGCCACCCCCAGCCAATATCCCTTCTCTACCCTGCTCTTCCTACATATGATCTCAAGCCTGTTCCCCTCTGCCCCACACCCCATCTCCACTTCCAACTTGTTCACTCCTTCCATAGATCTCCAGGATCTATTTTGATTCCCCTTCTGAGAAATATTCAAACACCACCACCTGCCTCGGGCCCTCCTTGTTATTTGGCTTTTTTGGGTCTGTTTATTATAGTAGGGTTATCCTGTACTTTTTGGCTGGTATCCACTTATCAGTGAGTACATAGCATGCATGTACCTCACTCAGAATAATATTTTCTAGTTCCATCCACTTGGCTGTAAAATTCATGATCTCCTGTTTGTTTGTTTGTTTGTTTGTTTTGTTGTTGTTGTTGTCTTGAGACAGGGTTTCTCTGTATAGCCCTGGCTGTTCTGGAACTCACTCTGTAGACCAGGCTGGCCTTGAACTCAGAAATTTGCCTGCCTCTGCCTCCCTATTATTCAGTTGGAGGCTATCTAGGATGTTTCCAGTTTCTGGCTAATGAATAAAACTGCTATGATGGAGTAGTTAAGCAAGTATCCTTGTGGGATGGTGAAGCACCTTGTGGGTATATGCCCAGGAGAGCTATAGCAGGGTCTTTAAGTAGAGCTATTCCTAATCTTTTAAGAAACTTCCAAATTGATTTCCATAGTGGTTGTGCAAGTTTGCAAAAGATAAAAGAAAACACGTCATAATTAACATTTCAAATAAACCTTCATTTTATTTCAATTGATGACCCTAAATTTATAAAATGAAAAAATACACATTAATCCTTTGTCAATTTAAGATTATCTTGATAAAATTTCTAAAATGAAGTAAATGCAATAATAAAAAACTTATCAAAATATATTTTTATCCCACCTAGTTTTTATTTTCATTTATTTTTATTTTTATTTTTAACTCCTTCTGTCCTTCCCTAATTCCTCCTTTGGGGTCCTCTTGATCAGTCTGACGGTTGGCTGCAAGCATCTTCAACTGTACTAGTCAGGCTCTGACAGAGCCTCTCGGGGACAGCTATACTAGGTCCTGTCAGCAAGCACTTCTTGGCATTAGCAATAGTGTCTGTGTTTGGTGGCTGCATATGTGATGGATCCCTAGATGACCCAGTAATCTCTGGATGACCTTTCCTTCAGTCTCTGCTCTACTCTTTGTTCCTTTTAACAGGAGCAATTCTGGGTTAATGTTTTTGAGATGGGTAGGTGGTCCATGGATACAGTCTCTAAACGGTCTTTCTCCTTTTTATTGGATATTTCAGCTAATGCTGTCCTCATTGGGACTTGGGAACCTCTTACATCCCTCGCATCTGGGACTTTCTAGTAGCTACCTTCAGTTCCCCATTCCTCACTGCTACATATTTCTGCTCAATTTCCTGAACCTCTGTACTTCTTCCCTGACTGCTCCCACACCTTATCTTGCCCCTCTTTTTCCTTCCCCTCCTCTCTCCCTTTCAGTTTCCTTCCTCCCTCTACCTCCCATGATTACTTTGTTCAGCCTTCTAAGTAGGACTGAAGCATCCCCATTTGGGTCTTTCTTCTTCTTGTGCTTTATATGGTCAGGGAGTTATGTCGTGAGTGTTCTGAACTTCTTTATCAGTGAGTACATACCATGTGTGTACTTTTGTTACTGGGTTGATACTCAGGATGATATTTTCTAGTTTCATCCATTTGCCTTTGAATTTCATGTAGTCACTGTTTTCAATAGCTGAGTAGTACTCCATTGTGTAGTCTGGCAGTTCCTCAGAAAACTGGAAATAGTTCTACCTGAGGACCCAGTTATACCACTCCTGGGCATGTACCAAAAAGATGCTCCAACATATAGCAAGGACACATGCTCCACTATGCTCATAGCAGCCTTATTTATAATAACCAGAAGCTGGAAATAACCCAGTTATTCCTCAACAGAGGAATGGACACAGAAAATGTGGTACATCTCCCATTAATTTTTAAAATACATTGAGAGTTCTTAATTGGTCTCTCCAGATTTGTAGCTTTTATGGACAATTTTTTTTGCAATCTTACCTTATATCTTAAATAATTAATAGAATCTCCTGTTTGTTTGTTTTTTTCAGGAATAATCTGTATACTCTAATAAGGCAAAATTCTCTTTGCTTCATTAAACATTCTTTTTAAGGTTTCTCCATTTAAATCAGACAGCAAAATATCTAATACATATAAGGATAAATTATGATTGATGAAATTGGATATCTACCTCTTGAAAACACCAATCTGGGGGTCATTATTTTAGAGAGATTATACTTATATCAGCTCCATTGTCTACCCTTACTTCAATTTCAATGTTATTTACAAACAGTATTATTTACAACCTAAATATTATTTAGTTCTTACCTCTCATCAGCTATAAAAGTCTCCCAAAATATTCGTTTCCTGGCCCATTCTGGTTTTGTTGTTTTTTTTTTTTTGTTTTGTTTTTTTTTTGATTATTTGTTTGTTTCATCTATAAAAGTTTCTCTGATCTTGATATCTAGGTTTTTAATGTCTAGGTTCAGAGCAATGGTGTTTAATAGTTTGGGGGAGCAATATTAAGAAATGAGGAAAGACAGTAATGCAGAGGACGAAGTGATTCACCCACAAATCCTACCCCTGCTTGGGGGCAGCTCAACAAACTGGCTGAACAAGGGCAGATTGTGCATCAGACTGGCAGACTGGAAAAACTTGATGTTGAAATGGACATTTGATAATGGGCAGATAATTCAGGCAGCAGTTATGAAAACTTACTGCATCAATGGATTTTCATAGAGACACTTGGACTGTTAAATTTGTGGGTCTGACAAATGGTTCTGTTGTAATAGTTAAACTGTGAACATTTTTTTTTTTTTGCTTCAACAATGGGAGATGATGTAGAGGAGTTTTAATCCAGTAACAGGGCTGCTCTTTCTAGGTCTGTATGGTCTGAGCAAAATGCAGACACACCCTGGATTATAGATTGCTATTGCTGGAATTTGGACACAACCATAGTACACACCTTTAATCCCTAACAATGAAGGCAAGGTGAGTTCATAGAAGGAAGCAGGCATGTTTGAAAGTGACATCTACTTGAGGATCAAATGAAGTGATAAAAAAGTCAAAGATTTGACAGAATGAGAGGGGGGGAGGAGGATACAATATACCCAATTAATACAGTTTTAATAGGATAGTTTGACAGTCACAGGTTACAAAGAGAATGCAGATGAAAACAGAACGAGCCAGACAATGACAAGGAGCCAGAAGATTAGAACATGTTGCCAAGTTAGTAGGAGGGCAGACAGAGCATTTCAGTCAGATGCTGAGAGAAGCTGGATTGAACCAGTGAGCTTAGAAGATTAGATTGTACAGAAGCTAGAAGCTTCCAGGCCTAGGCCTAAGGATATTTAAGGCAGAGAGGGAATTCTCTGGATTCAGCCGAAGCCATGCGTGTGCACAGCTTGGGTAAGACTCTCATCTCAGCAGTTTATCTGGAGAGTCAAAGTGATATTTTATTAATAGACTACATTATTATTAAAATATGATTCCACACAGTGACTGTCTGTATGCATTCATAGGATCTGCATTCCCAAACCTTGCTTCTATGGTATACATTCTCTCTTTCGTAATCATTTTTTTATTGCATCTAAAGTGCTGAAGAGGAAGAAATACAGAGAGCACCTGAGTATCTTCTTGTTCTAATAACAATAGGCTGGAAAGAGACCCCTTACTCTACTCTGTTTTCTAAGAACCAAGAATGAGATTTTAAAAAATCAAGAATACAAAGGTATTCTCTTTAAAACTACCAACAATTATCGTGGAAATAAAAATAAAGCAACACTAAATGGGCAAAGAGGAAAATTGCCCAGGCCAGTTTGTAGACACAGTTACATGCACAGAAAATGCTCAAAATAACAACGAAACTGTCAAATGCATGTTTAACTGTCGATAGATCAAGATACAAAACCAACAAACAACGGTATTTCAGTTGGTCAATACTGAGCTAAATAAAAAAGAAATGAAGAAGCCATCTCACTTACAATGTCTCAACAACAGTTAAATAAAATATCTAAGAACAAATTTAATTTAGAAGGCAAATT
This sequence comes from Mus pahari, assembly GCF_900095145.1. Classification (NCBI taxonomy): domain Eukaryota; kingdom Metazoa; phylum Chordata; class Mammalia; order Rodentia; family Muridae; genus Mus; species Mus pahari. The sequence continues at coordinate 68,554,061 of NC_034600.1, read as the reverse complement.
AACAGAAAACAAAACAACCTAAAATGCAAATCTCCCTGCTTGACTAGTCACAGTAAATTATTAGGCTAAATGTCCTTTTATCAAATCTGTGTATATGTGGTTTTGTGGAGAGCTAGCCGCAAAGCCCTGATTGCTTTCTCCTTTTGCTGTTCATTTTAATCATTTGCTGCAGTAAGTACATTTTGTGTTTGACTGTAGCTTCAACTCACATGCACTCTTAGAAAATATTAAGCTTAGAGTGTGTCCATGGGACTTTCTAGAGCAAAACGTCCTTTTTCACAAATGGTTTTAACATTATCTAAGAAGTACTTTCTAGCTCGCTCAGTGAAAGTGGGCAAAGTATATTGGTGAAAAAAGAAATAAAATTAACTTGATCACACAATTATAAAAAGTTTTATAACTAATAAATAATTATAACAATTAAACATAATTCAAATTTATCACTAATTAATTAATTTTTATCCAAATATCGGCAAACATGAATCACAGAATTAAAATAATAATTTAAATAAAGAAACAACATGGAAACAATTAGGTAGAAATACAATGAAATATGTATCTTAATATAGTTTCCTTGGTATGCTAGAACAAACTACTTTGAATGTGGTATGCAAGTCAGAATGGGTAAAATGGAATGAAACAGATCTGTTTATGGGAGGGGTCTCAGCAATGTAAGACCCCACATCTACTGAGGTCTGAGATCTGGGCACTATAAGACTTCTCATCTACTGAGGGCCTGTTTCCTAGGTAAAGGATAATGTCTTATTGTGCTCTCATGTGGTGTACATTGTAGCCCTTTGAGAACTTGTTTCTATTATAGAAAGTTAGATTCCGGGCAGGGGGGAGGATATAGGGGACATTCGGGATAGCATTTGAAATGTAAATGAAGAAAATAGCTAATAAAATAATTTTAAAAACTGCCCTTGACCCCCCTCCCAAAACAAAGTTAGATTCCATTCATGATAGCTCTCACCCTTATGATCTTATTTCCTTTCTATATTTTTTTTTTTTGAAAATAGATCTGCTCTCATACATTACTTCCCAATCACTGTTTCCCCTCCCTCCAATCCTCCTCAATCCCCACCTGAACCTGCCCTGTCACCCAGATCCATTCACCTTCCATTTCCTCTTCAGAAAAAGAGTAGGCCTCCAAGAGATAATAGCCAAATGGGAGAAATCAAGGTACAGTAAGACAAGGCAAAAGCCCTCATAACAAGACTGGACAAGGCAACCCACAGAACAAAAAGAATCCCAAGTTCTGCCAGAAGAGTAAAAGACAGACTCACTCCCACTGTGATGAGCCCAACCCCCCCCCAAACAAAGTCAGCACCTATAACATAAGCACAGAGGATCTTGTGGGGACCCTTCTAACCTGTTGCCTGCTGCTTCAGTCTCTATAAGCTGGTAAGAGCATGTGTAGTGCTTAGTGAATTCAGTGTGTCACCTTTTCCTGGTAGTCTCCCTCGATTCTGACTCCTACAATCGTTTCTCTCCCTCTTCTTCATATTTCCCCAATCTCCCAGGGGAGAGACCGGACAGACTTCCAGTTTATACTCTCTCAGCAAAATGTCTGTCTGTGGTTCTCTGCGCCCCCTCGCATCTGCTGCCAGAGGAAACTCTCTGACTATGCTTGAACAAGGCACTGATCTATCAGTAGAGCAGAATTTCATTAGGAAGCATTTCATTGATTTTGTCTGTTTGGTTTTCTGGGTGTTTGTTTGTTTGTTTGTTTGTTTCTGTTTTGCTTTGTTTGAAAGTAGTATTTGATTCACCCCAGGTCTCTGGACTATTGAGACCCTGGTTCCTGGTCATCCAGGCAGTGTAAGGAGTGGGCTCCCTCTAGTGGAGGGGACCTGAAGTTAAACCAAACTTAGTTGCTCACTCATACATGTTACCCCTCACCACTGTTCCACTACATCTTATAAGCAGGATAGGTTATAGATCAAGGAGTTTGTGACCAAATTGGTGTCAAGGTTTCTCTTGTATAATATAATATAATATAATATAATATAATATAATATAATATAATATAATATAATATAATATATAGTATAGTATACAGATACACAATTGGAAGCCAGTCATTGCTATAAAAGATGGGCAGCATAGACCCCATATCCTTTATTACAAGGATTCCTCCGTGAAGGTTACCCTCGTAGATACCAGGAAGTTTCCACTGCACTCAGTTCCCACACCATGTCCCGTTGTTCCCCAATCCCAGCTGACTCTTCTGTACTCTCTTGCTCAAACTGTCCAGATCCTTCCCACTCCTACCTGCCCCCAGTCCATCTACAAAATTTATTCTATTTTACCATGGCAGGGAGGTGAATGTGAACCCTATCTAGAGATCTCCTCTTTACCTAATCTCTGTATTTTTTTCCAGCTATTAAAAACAGATACATCTATCATCTATCAATCATCTATTCTTCATCTATCTAGATAGATGACAGATGGATAGCTCTCTAAATGCAAGTATTTTACAAATATTAGTTTACCTCTCAGCCCCCATCCAAGAAGCTTCTCTGTGCAGTGAACAGTGGCTAACAGGGAAACTTGCAACTGACCACAGTTCAGATAAAATCATCTATGAAGTATTTAGTCATAAATAGGTCACTTTTATCACACATCTTACTCATAAGGTCCAGAAAACATTGCAGAATAAGGGCTGAAAAGATTGTAAAAGACAGAGGTCTGCGATAACTGAGATTAAGGAAATGACATGACCATGAACTCCTAAGTTCGCAGCAGCTATGGGTACCTACAGAAGAGTTTAAGGAGATCAAGGCAATCAAGCCTCCAGGTTGTAGGTTAGAGGAAACAACTAGGGTTTTATCCACAGAAGAGGAGTTATGATAGTTGATAGCTGCCAGGATAAGAAGTGTCACGCTTCCTAAGTCATATTATTCCTGATGGGGTCCATGATGCTCATTGAATTGTCCACATTTCCATCCACCAAATGTGCACATGTGTAGAAGTAATTACATTAAGTGGGGCATTAATTTGGCAAAGAGGTGATGAAGTTGAGATTGGGAGCTGGGCCAATCAGTGGACAGAGTGGGAAGTAAATATGATCAAAATACATTGCATGCACTTCTGAAATTATCAAAGAATTAATACATATGTTATCTGTAAAATGAAGGACCTTTGTATGGTTAGAACACAGAAAATAAGAGTTCCACATAGTATACTTTTATCTCCAAAAATAATTTACTTGGTGTTATCAAAATGACTGTAAGTGAAGAAATGTAATTCAAGGTGTAACTGTGCTCTGTAACAACAAATTGTCTTTTTTTCCTGTATGAGCAATAAGCTATATTTCTAAGTATGACTAAAGTCTACTGAACAGTGACAGATCGTTTGTGTTCCATTCTGTGCCTTCATAAAATGCAGCGTTGTTCTTTGACTAGGATTGTGGAATAGACTTAGGTGAGCGCTCACAAGCGTTCTTGGTCAAACTATTTTATCACTGTTCAAATGAACTTCATTTCTATTGAAGTCAAATATTGTTTCTACAATGTCTTACTCTTTCCTGGAGAAATTAAATAATGAACTGTTTGTTTTGAAATAATGAGTTGGTTACATAAGGTGATATTTATAAACCAAGTTCCAAATAGAATGGAAAGGTGTGATGGGTAAGTGCAATTTATAATGCAATTCTGTTTGTTTTAGTCTAATCATCTTCACGTTGTAAACTCAAGGAATTGAAGAAAATTCAACAAATATGTTGAAATAATGTTTTATTCTATAGTAGTAGTCACTTCTTGGGATGAGGAAAGGAAAGAATTAAATGAGCTCAGTGGAACCTCCCTTTGTCATTGTATTGTATACTGCAACAGAATATGCTTAGTTTGTGTAGACATTTTGCAAAGCCTCTGTTACTTAGTTAGGCTCTAGGCTACAATTTCCTCATATCAGCAACTAGAAACATTAAAGACTTATATCGAAGTTATGAGTATAAGTCTTCGGTATCAAGGAATATTGTCTATTTTACTAAGGAAAATGTTTTTTTATTTTCTGGTTGATAATAAATCTGAAAGAGAGAAAAAGGGATACATTGCTTCTATTTAAATGAGCTTTACGTTGTTATATTAACAGACAAATTATATCATCTACATAATTCTAGACTTCAAGCTCTGAAGTACAGACTCAAACCTTCCAATCTAATAATTCAGAGATAAATTGCTTCCATTAATTTTGTTCAAGATCCCTACTTTTATTCAAGGTCAATGATTGAGAAACAATAGAACTTGGGATTTACCCTGGCATTTTAAAATTATATGATGTAGTGAAGGGCTTCCACATCCATAAATTCATGTGTGGTCTCACACTGGAGTTCAGGCACACTTGGCTAATTTCAGCTACTCCAGTTGGAAGGAAAGCCTAGTGTAGAGGTGATCAAGAGGCAAAGTTGAGTGCATATGTCTTTACTTCTCTCGGAAACCATATGCTGAGGAGAATTCTACCAAGCTGAGAATACTATTTTAAAAAGATGTATCGAATGCTTCCATCTTAAATTAGAAGATAGAGTTAAAAAGGAATTTTTTAAACTGTGCTATCTTTAGACTAGTTGACATCTATTTTAATAGTGCATCTGAAGTTGTGAAATTTATGTTCAGTTGGAAAGAAAAAAAAATCGCTCAGATACTGTTCCTTGAATATTTATTCGTGTTATCATAAAACCAGTCTTCTAGGTCACCTTCTCCATATAGAGAATGATGTGGGTAATATTAGGCTTATTTTGAAATTACAATCATTGATTTAGCCTCTAAAATATAATATTGAATTATTCTAAGTCAGCCATAAAGGTCTACCCTTCCTCCTATAGGAGAGCAGGAACACATTAGTGTTCTAATTTAATCTGAGGTGTAATTTCAATGGTTTGTGAAGTTGATCCACTAAGGCCTTTGAAATGAAAAGTAGAAGCATCCTTGTAGGAATGAAAGGAAGACATGTTCCAGAAGACTGAGTACGTACACTTTGCAATTGCCAAAATCAAACCCATCAAGATTAGAATACTTGGTGAGCTCCATGCTAGTGAATGACCCTATCTTCAGAAACAAACTATATGGCTCCAGTAAGACCTACATCCAAAGTTGACCTCAAACCTCTGTACACACACATGAATACATGTCTATGCATACAAACCATGTCTATGAAGTGATAAGTGTAGTTGTAGTAAGGCAAAATTTAGTTTACAATTTTTTTCACTTAAAAATTGTGCTTCTTTGCAACACAGGCATTGTACAATCATTGTCAGTGAAGAAATAACTTATGTGAATAGTCGTGTTTTTAAAATTATCTTTGCATTTATTATCACTATACTAAAAGCAATAAATTGGTAAATTATCTGTTCTTCATGAAGGGTAATGTTTGATACTTATGATATTTAACAGATACCTTGAGTTTTTATTCATAATATAGCTATTTTCCTTTTAGAAATAGTTAACATAATCTAACAATTTTTGTATGTATATGCATACTGTATTTTCCCTCCCATATAGCTTAACCAGCTTATGACTCATTAAGAAAAATGCAGGTTTCTAAAAGTTAAGCCCAGCCGTGTCCATTCTCTGGGAGTGGACTAAGTAAACTCGACTCAGTGACAAGGCTGCAGAAGGAATCCCATTCCACCATTTGAGGCTGGCTAGGTCCTCTCTTTACATCTCAGGTGGGTTTTATTTCTTTGTCTGCCTTCTCTAGTCCATGTGGAACACTCTACTTTGGGATATTTTCTCAATCGTTTTCTCCTCTTTCTCTTCATTCTGAAGTCCTCATTGCCCTCTGTGTTAATGCCCTGCCCCACAAATCTCAACGTTACAGATTAAACACAGTTTTCCATTCTTCCTGAGATGCATATGCTTCCCACCTACCGTCCTTTCTCACTCTCCAGGAGCACCTGTAAAATTCCTTTTGATTTTCATTTGATATTAGTATATGTGTGTGTGTGTGTGTGTGTGTGTGTGTGTGTATTCTTGAAAGACGTTCTGATAATATTGATAGTAAACCTGTCACCAGGATGTATTTTTAACATCTTTTTGTGCTCACAATGTGACAGTTTACACAATATGAGTGCTAATTATGATAAGTTCAATTTTCTTTTTAATTATAATTACATGATGGCTCATGTCTCCTCCCTTCCCTCTAAAACCTTCAATGTTCCCTATTGCTCTCAAGTAATTTCATTGCCTTTTTATTTTTAATTATTGCTACATATACCCATATATCACATATGATATTATAACATATGAGGGATATATTATATATAATAGATATTGTATATGATATATAAAACAGCCTTCTCAGCTTACATATTACTTCCTAATTAATATGTGTTCAGATACCTGAATTTCTCTTTGAAATTTTTTTCATTTCATTTAACACCTTAAAATTTGAATCTATTAATTAGAATTAGAACTTGATTTGTTTGTTTGTTTTTTGTGCAGTCTGACCCTAAACTCATAGTCTCCTACTTGAGCTGTTTTGTGTTGGGAGTCTAGGAATTAGGAACCATTATCACATACCATGTTTTTGTGTATATTTTCTTCAAAGTTTGACTTTTTTTGTATTGGATTTCTTTTATTTACATTTCAAGTGTTTCCCCCTTTCCAGATCTCCTCTTCAGAAAACCCCTATCCCTGCCTCCCTCCCCCTGCCTCTATGAGGGTGCTCCCCCCTCTCACCTAATCCCATCCTCCTGCCCTGGCATTCCCCTACACTGGGGCATTGAACACCGTCAGGCCCAAGGGCCCCTCTTCCCACTGATGTCTTACAAGACCATCCTCTGCCACATATGTGGCCAGCGCCATTGAACCCTCCATGTGTACTCTTTGGTTGGTGGTCCAGTCTTCAGGAGCTCCAGGGGTTCTGGTCCATTAACACTGTGGCTCTCTCCTTAAGGCTGCAAATGCCCTCAGCTCCTTCAGTCCCTTTTCCAACTCCTCCATCGGGGACTCCTGAGCTCAGTCCAATGGTTGACTGCAAGTTTCTTCTCTGTCTTTGTCAGACTCTGGCAGAGCCTCTCAGGAGACAGCCATATCAGGCTTCCATCAGCAAGCACTTCCTAGCATGCACAATAGCATCCAGGTTTGGCGACTGTATATGGGATGAATCCCCAGGTGGGACAGTCTCTGGATGACCTTTCCTTTAGTCTCTGCTCCACACTTGGTCTCCATATTTCTTCCTGTGAATATTTTGTTCATCCTACAAAAAGCACTGAAGCATCCACATTTTGGTCTTCCTTCTTCTTAAGCTTCCTATGGTCTGTGAATTGAAACTTGGGTATTCCGAACTTTTGGGCTAATATCCAGTTATCAGTGAATACATACTGTTGGTTCCTTTGTGACAGAATCACCTCACTCAGGATGATATTCTCAAGTTCCATTCATTTGTGAATTTCATGAAGTCATAGTTTTTAACAGCTGAGTAGTATTCCATTGTGCAAATGTACCACATTTTCTGTATCCATTCCTCTGTTGAGGGACATCTAGGTTGTTTCCAGCTTCTGGCTATTATAAATAACTCTGCTATGAACATAGTGGAGCATGTGTCCTTATTACATGTTGGAGAATCAAAGTATGACTTTTAATGTCTTATTCTCATTATTATTACTGTAAATATTTTCTACTTCCCATAGTAATATATTTTAAATTATGGGATGTTTATAAATATGCTGCCTAATTTCCAAATATTTACTTTTGAATATTTAAGTATGTGGCTTTCTTTTTACATTTATCTTTGTAATCAATTACTTATTTCATTCTACTGTGGTCAATAGCGTGTAGAATATAAATCATTTTAAAATACTTTGATTTTTCTACATGGTGTAGCTTGTCATCAGTTTTTGGAAAGTTGCATGGTAATTTGGGGGAAAATGGGGTGGTGGTAAGAGGTATTGTCCTATTGTGCTTTCTGTTTGATTGGTTTGGTTTGGCTACCCCTGTACCTGCACTCAAGACAGTGTTTCTCTGTGTAGCCTCGGTTGTCCTGGAACACTCTTTATGGATCAGGGTGGCCTTGAACTCACATATCTTCCTGCTTCTGTCTCCTCTTATTGTGCCTTTTAAGTCTGTGTTTAGCCTATATTCTTTTTGTGACACCTGCTCCACCCTTGACCAAGACAGCTCCATTTGTCTCAGAGTTTATCTACCGTTCCTTCAATTGTGTTCATTTCTTCTGGATTTTTGACTCTATTTAGTATTCCTTGGAATTTAGTATTCCAAGTAAACTGATATTTCAATACAATGAGAAAAGAACAAAGAGAGAGAGAGAAAGAGAGAGAGAGAGAGAGAGAGAGAGAGAGAGAGAGAGAGAGAGAGAGAGAGAGAGACCATAACAGTCACTGGTTCTTTTGGGACACAAAACAGAAAAAAGTCCTAGGGCTAAGGAGTTAACTTAGTGGTTAAGAGTCTGCTACACAAATGCGAACATCAAAGTTAGGATCTTCAAGATGCCTTTAAAGGTAGAGTGTGGGTAGCAGCCTGCCTGCACCTCCCGTCCTCCAGGTAGAGCATCACTGAATAGCATAGAGGAGCAACTGAGAATTATCCCAAACATTATTGATGGGACTGTGTCTGTACATGGATACACGTGCACATTTACCCCCACAGGCAAGCAAAAGTGCATACACGCATTAAGCCCCACAGATACAGAAACAAAAATACCAGAAGAGAAAATATTTTCCTGATGAATATTTTATGGAAAAATTATTAGATTCTTTTTTGAGAGCTTGTTTATGTTTTTGTACATGTGTGTGTGTATGTGTGTGTGTGTGTGTGTGTGTGTGTGTGTGTGTGTGTGTCTGTGTGTGTCTTTGTGCTCATTAGCTAAACATCTCTGTGTGTTTATTTGTGCATGAGAAGGTGAAGGGTCTAGAACACCTTGTAATATGTACTTCAAATGCTCTCTACCTTATTTTATAAAATATGGAAATAAAAGACAACACTTAACCACTTGGCTTGAGCTTCCGTGAGCTTCAGGATTCAACATAATTTTCCCATGCCCTCACAGCTATATTTTTTAAAGAATCTTTATTAAAGTTTTATAAGACTCCACCCATAAATGAAAAGCAATTGAAAGTAAATGCCTTCTGAAACAGGAAGAAACATTCTTTTCCACAGAAGACAACTGAGAGGTTATCCAATCCCAGGGGGAAATCTCTGTTAGCATGCATGGGTAAATGACATTAAATCTACTCAACAAGTAAAAAAAAAGAGAGAGAGAGAGAGAGAGAGAGAGAGAGAGAGAGAGAGAGAGAGATCATAATTAAACAAGAAATAATGACCTTGACAGTAAGCTAGGAGTACCTGGGGGAGTTTAAATAGGGAGAGAGCAGGGCAGAAATGATGTAACTACAATGCTTGCGTATAAAAATCTTTAATTAAATTTAAAAGTATGAAGATGAGAAAAATAAGTTGTGATGTCTATGCCATGCTGAATAACAAAATTTCATCATTTCTCTTAACTCAGAGACGTAGTAGCCATTCTTCAGGATAATTGAGTTTTTGTTATTATTTTTCTTCATTAATCATTCAAAAGAAACCTGTTATTCTCTGATTTATTCCCCTATCAAAAATAACTGTCTAACATATTCCTCCATTCGATAGCTCACAGCTGTTTTGAAATAATAGAATGCACCTGATTTTATATTTTCATCTTAAAATGTATTCAGAGAGATTTGAGCAAAGCTATTGCCTTCTGTGTTCATCAATTTGAAGTTCTGGTGATCTTCTTTGTTTATGAAATTCCTAATCTTTTGTTGAAGACATGATTCATTTTTTTGAACTGTGGTGGAAAATAAATGTTGAAATAATATAGTTTCTTTAAGATATTTGTTTTCAGATAGGAAGATTTAATTTGAATCTAAGCCTCATCTTCTCAGAACATATCTTAGTAGATTTATTCCGTTATTAAAATTGAAATAGAAGTAAGACTAGAACACGAAACTATGAAGGTAAGCACAGTTGATCTTAGTTCATGGTCTCTCAGCTGTTCAGGAGTATGAGCACAGGAATTCCAAAGCTGTTCAAACGCACTCTGAAGTACCTGGCAAAGCCTGTTCTCATCCACAGAAAATAACTTACCCCAGTGTGCTGGATTCAGTATGACACTTTCTCTTCATTATTTAACAAGTGGTTTTTATTGGGTCTGATAGAAGGTACCTGAAACTTGGTTTCTATTTTCTGTGTTCAACTGAACTGAAAACCAGACACCAAATCAATCTGTTGGATGAGGTCTATAAGAAACAGCTGCGAGTATTGTAGAGTAAGTCTATTACTATTATCTTTTTCTTGAAAATGGCTGACTCACTATGAATCTGTCTTGTAAATATATTTCTAGTTAAATGTCTGTATACTGTTGATCAAATCCCTCATTAGAATTCAATAGCTAGGTTCTGTGCATTAAACCATCAGTACTAAAATTCTGATTAATACCTATGTGATAATTTATCCACTTTTCAGCACTCACAAATTTGCTTTTCCATACTCGTGGTTTAATCTTCAAACCGACGACAGTGAAAGTTGTCTCTTGAGTTAGAATAAACCAAATGATTGCATTTCAGATCATCTAGCCATAGTGAAGCCTCCACTATAGTTTCCTATTGGGAACACAGATAGACGTTAGCATTCAAGTCTTTGTTCTTCAACTCTGAATACTTTTCAACAAGATATGAGCATATGTGTGTTGGCAATTGATTTCACGGGCATTTCCTTTCGTGCCATATCACTGGCAATCACAATTTACCTCTCTCTCTATGGAGCTTTACCTTAAGCCACAATTTCATCTTTAATCCCATTGAAATTCATTCAGTATTTCAACAGATTCACTGTAGCATGCATTTCTGACATACTCTGTAGTGGTTCCTCCAAAAAAAAAAAAAAAAAAAAAGAGAGAGAGAGAGAATTCTCAATCTCTGCCCAGTACTAATAAATGCTGCTAAGAAACACACCTTAGGTAAAGAAAAATATTTTAAGTTAGTATTTCTTTTAGGTTTATAAACCCCCATTTGTACAGGATAGATCTATAAAATAAGTGGTACATTGATAATTAATTGATGCTGTGTTATGTCAAGTATAAACTTGATTTGGAAAACAGGCATCAAGGCATCAGTGGTGTGTGAACTGGAAGCTATGTCTTGCATTTGCAGTAAGCAAAGAGTACATATGAAAATAGCTCTCTGAATTCTATGGAAGCTTTCCTTTTATGTTTATTGAACTATAGGTTTAAAAAGTAACCTATTGAGGGTTAAGTGAGTGACCAATTCACAGAGCATGATTTTTAATTGCTCTTTTCTGGATTAGAAAACTAGAAATAGAACCATGAAACCTGGTTTACACTTAAAATAATTAAACAACTTTTTGCCTTTCAGAGTCCATATCAAATGTAGGACCGAGACTGGACTTATTAACAAATTTTACAAGAACTAAAAGTACTTCCAGACTCAAAAAGGACCAAATTTACCTTCATACTTAGATTAACATCAGAGAGTTAGAAGCAATATATTATTATAATTAATAAGTATTTAGAATTAGGCAGCAGTTATAACCACTCATTCCAAGACACTATGGAAATATTTTAATATGCATAACAATGGGGTAGACGTTGACTTTGACTGAGTTGAAAGGACACCCATAGTTTCATCCTGTAAGCACTCATTTGTGAAATAACATGATCAATATATTTATATATTTAAAACATTAGTAAGTTTTGCAAAAATGTCAATCCCAAACTTGAATGGACTGTTAAAACCAGACTCTGCTGGCCCTCTCGGAGTAGAGAAGGATGACATCTAGACTCACTGCACTGGACACAGAGTGCTTCCTCCTCAGGTAAGGGTTGCTTCCTTGTTAACCTAATGAGACCGTGCGTAGCCTCAGGCTGACCTCCAGCCTCTCTGTGCTTCTTGATTTAAGCCACACACAGGAATGCACCCTGCTGTTGTGTTTATAAATGATAAAGCAGCACCTGGGAAGCTAAGATGTTGTAAAAAGCTTGGATTCCACTTTATTCCTCAGGCTTAGAACACAAACTGAGAGGTATGCAAATGAAACTCAGTTCCCAAACCTCAAAACTGGAATATGACAGCACAAGGCAGTTTCAAACAGAGGCACAGTCCCAAAATTTGCACAAGGGTGGAACCAGAAAACATCATAGAACGTTTGGGGACATTGTATTATAATAAATTTAAAGATTAAATGAAAAACATATATTCCTTCAAATAGTTTATAACTTATGTGTTTAAAAATTCCAATTTACCAGGAATACATAGACGAGGTAATTTCAAAGTGTAGTACCTTAATGTTCTATTTCTTTTGTACATAAAGCCCCCAGAGCACGGGAACAAAAATATTCCTTAATTAAAAGTTTAAAAAGCCCCAAGAAATTATAAAGAAAACGACATTTTGGAAAATATTAAAATTATTAGTATCGTATATTACATATTTATGTTAACAGTAGCTTCAATCTTGAAGGTTTCATAAAATTTTCCCATCCTAAGATCATCGTCTAGTGAAATGTATGTATGTCTGTCTGTTGAAGCTAATATCATTAGTAACTTAGGTGTGTGCAAATCGTCAGGTAGCAGAATACTTTGCACTTGTCAAAACAGTGCCTGCTTTGCCCTCACAACAGCCCTGTGAGGTAGGCAGGAAAATTACTGTCACTTCTACTCTGCAGTTGGGGACCCTGAAATGCATAGACCCTTGGGATCTGTTCAGGGGTTATCTAAGTGATTCCTTCATTTCTTTGGCCTGCTCCTATGTATTCTCTTGTAAATAACCACATGTGCAAGGACTAAGGAAGGAGTGTAACTGAGAAGGAGGAAGGCAGCTAAAGAACAAGAGATGGTACAACATGATCAGACTAACTATGTGACCTACACATTAGAAAAGATTACCTAACATGGGAATACTTGAACCATGGTGAAGTATAAATGAGTCAGAGAAAAAAAGACAACCAGTTTAAGGTACAAACGTACTAAAATGAAAGGGATGAAGAACGCGGAGAAAAGAAAGGTTTTCCATGTTTTAAACAGGATGAGGTTCATATTTTAAATCGAAAGTTCCCTGATGTGTCTGATGATCAGAGTCCTTTCATTCTATCCATTTTAAAAAGCTGGCTCCTGTTAACATAAGGTACGGTGGGTGGGACAGAGAACTTCGTCTCCATGCTGAGAACAGCGCATGTCCGGCGCACTGAAGTTGCATATGTCATAGTGCAGGCAGCAAACCCCCATGCTCCATCAGCTTTGTGTGATGGAGAACAGAAGTGGGGAGGGCTGAGGAAAAAATGGGATATTCAAGTCCACGTCAGAGTCGCCTGGAACGCAGGGGATACCTCGTGTAATTTCAGCAAAGGGACAGAATAGTGAGATCTGTTACAATAGCAGACTAGGGGTCTCAAAGTTCCACCCAGAAAACTGTAAAGGGGACTATGACCACCTCCGTATGTTTCCATGTCCAGTGTAAGGATCTGACAGTGATTTTAAAACCTCCTTTGTTTAATCTTTGCTTTGGGAAAAAAATAAGTCACAATATCATGAAATAAATATTCACTGTTGGGCTTTGTTTATATATTCTTAATTAAACAGTACCATAGACTTTATTGAGCATTTGAAAATATACACAAGGGACAATAGCTTTTTCTCTGTTATTATCATTATTATTATTTTTAATATTTGACTTTCTTCCAATTAAATAACCCATTTTTTGTCTGATCATAAAAAGGGCACTTGTTTCTACAGGAGCTGTGTACAGCTTGCTCAGTTCCAAGTACTCTTTCGGCTCGACTTCCTTGTCCTATTGAGGTCATATCTCCACTTGGTCAGGAAGCAAATTCTACATAGCTCCACAAAAAAAAAAAAAAAAAAAAAAAAAAAAAAAAAAAAAAAAAAAAAAAAAAAAAAAAAGTTAACCCCCTAAGTTGTTCTTTCAGATTCTATTTCTCCATAGAGTTCGGCTAACTTTTTAAACTCTGGCCCCCAGTCTCCANGGAGCTGTGTACAGCTTGCTCAGTTCCAAGTACTCTTTCGGCTCGACTTCCTTGTCCTATTGAGGTCATATCTCCACTTGGTCAGGAAGCAAATTATACATAGCTCAAAAAAAAAAAAAAAAAAAAAAAAAAAAAAAAAAGAAAGAAAGAAAGAAAAAAAAAAAAAGTTAACCCCCTAAGTTGTTCTTTCAGATTCTATTTCTCCATAGAGTTCGGCTAACTTTTTAAACTCTGGCCCCCAGTCTCCAAGGTAGTGATAATCCTGGTCTGATTGTGTGGTTGCAGAGTCCAGTGAGCTGATAGACCCAGCTTCTGACCGCTGGCCCTCATAGGCATAAGTCTGAAGAGAGTCATAAGGGGGCACGCTGGGGTCCAGGTCGGCTTCAGCGAGTCTTTGCTTAATAAACTCCTGAACGTCTATACTCTCCAGGGTAGACAATGTCTGATGTCTCGGAGTGAGCTTCACTTCAGGCCGAATGTCCCTGCGGTACTTGAACTCCTCTGCTGCGGCAGGATTTCGCAAAGCTGTGATGTCAAAGGCCTCGGTGTCTTCCTCCCCTCCTCCCTCGTCATCATACGTCACCACATTCTCTCGCACATCCTCCTCTGAAATGATCAAGGGCTCTTTTTTGCCGCGCCTCAAGGTGATAAAAAGGACCACGATGGCTGAAGAAAAATGGAAACAGGATGAAGTTAACAGAGAGGAGGACTTCGGCTTTGGCTATAAGTACCTTCCAGTTCCTATTTACTACACCTTCTAGGGCTAGGGTCACGTAGCAACACAACCTTGATCTGCACACCGCTACTGAATAATATCACAAGCATTTGGCTAGCCCAGAGGCTGTTTACACTGATAAACTCAATGCATCATTGTAGCTTTGATGATCTCTGACATTCATTGTCTTTCTAGTTACAGGCATATTCAAGTTATCTCCGAGAAGAAAATCGAAATGAACAGATTAGATAAGGGCCCTAGCAGGTAAGACTCATATTTGACAAACATCTATTCTTGTAGCCGGTGACATTAAGTGCTCTACACAGAATCTTGGTTGAGTGGTGAACAAACCGTTTCCACCAAAGCAGCATTGTGCTAGATGATTAGTGACTCGGTATGGTACAAAGAGCATTTCTAAGAACACTGCTTTTAAGTGTTTCCAAAAAATCATTTCTGGTTTAATACTAGTACTGTACCTAATTGTTCTTGAGAAGATTTCGGACATTTGAAAGTGAAACTAAACAGTTCCATCAAATCCCATGAATAAAAGCCCATCCTTTTAAGGTCATCATTAAAGTTATTAATTATATGGAATCATTAAAGAGACAAATAAATTTTTGAAGTCCTGGAAATCAAATTAAGATATTCAAATAACCCACACAGTCTTTGGAATTATGAATATTATATGGGTGTGTCATCTTATAGTATGTCCTTGGGAAATACAATATCAAATTGCCACATTGTTATAAAATAAATCAAAGGAGTGAATTGGCCTTCTTTGTTTAATGTTATAAACTATCCTTGGATATTTGAAAGTATACTTTAGTTGTACAACCTAGCATGAAATTCCAACAATTTGTTGTATTTTTGACATGTTTTAATTCATTTTTACTTTTCTTAGTCGGTGAATTACATTTACTCTCTTAGTTTAAAAAGTTACAAAGACTTATTGACTTGAGATTATTGTTACTATTGTTATTTAAGTAATTTTGAGGCATATTCTTAAGGGGTTCAAGCCTCCTCAGCCTTGTTTTTGTAGGGCAGGATGATCTTGAATTCCTGATTCTCCTACCCACTTCTTAGGAATGCTTTGACTCTGATTGTTCTCCCATGCCTGGTTTATAGTGTCCTGGGGATTGTACTGAGAACATTATGGACACCAGACATTCACTCTACACATGCTGGTACATTTTGATACTGATATTACATATTTTTAAGTAATTTATTTAGTATAATTTTGTGTGTATGAATGTTTTCGTAGCCTGTAAACCTGTGCACTACCTGCATGCAGTGTCTAGAGCAGCCACTAGATGGTGGTGGATTCCGCCAGTACTGGAGTCCCAGATGGCGACAACAGGTAGCACTGGGAACTGAACCCAGGTCTTTTTTAATGATAGAAACTACTATTACCTGCTCAAACATTTTTCCAGCCACCGTGGTTCAATATTTTATCAACAAAAATTCATGAAAATTTGTTCTGCTTCATTTATTAATTTACTGCCAAGGCAATACAAATTTAGGTAAGTAGACTTCGCACTGGCCTTTTGGATTATTTTTCCCATGAATTTCTTTTATCATCCCCACATTTGTATTGTTTGGAGGTTCCCAGATTCATACGTAACCCTTGTGTGGATTGAATTTGTTTTTATTGTGTGCTGAGTCACAACACACTCTCTTACAATGGATATCAACACAGATGTGTTTATCGCTAAATGTCTGCTTGATTCTTTTATATGCCAAAATATCTTGGTATTGAATGTGGTAGAAATAAAGTGGAAATCAAAATGATTATTTTGATTAGCTTCACAAAACTATTGGCAGCCTCTGGTCATAGCAGTTTTCATTGAGAAGTTTCCAGCTCAGATACTGAAAGTCTCTTGGGATTGTTTAATTGCGAACAGATTGGCAGTAACTGCTCAGACATCTACTCCCTCTCACATTCTTCCTTTCCCCCTATTTCCCTTCCCCATCTTGAGTGTTCTCAGTTCATTGCATTTCTCATACCACCTCATCTACCATAATCTAATTGATTAATGTTTGCTATTTATTAATAATTTATATTGTATAATTATTTATTACTGTTTATTAATATTCAAGATTACTGAACAGTATGAGGATGGTCATGCCAAAATCATATCCTCTTAAAAATCTTGAAGACACTAATAGTGTCAGATTTTTTTCTCAGCTCCTGAACTAGTCACTATTTGTGAGAAGTTGTACAGAACTGTATATGTGGTGTGTGTGTGTGTGTGTGTGTGTGTGTGTGTGTGTGTGTGTGATGTATGTTGGAGAGAGGCAGAGACAGAGATTGAGAGAGGATATAGAATTGCACAGGAGGTGGAGAACATCTGGGATAAACTTAGGAATAGAAAAGAATATGATCAACCTATATTATGTGAAAAATTAATAATATTTAT
This sequence comes from Mus pahari, assembly GCF_900095145.1. Taxonomy (NCBI): domain Eukaryota; kingdom Metazoa; phylum Chordata; class Mammalia; order Rodentia; family Muridae; genus Mus; species Mus pahari. The sequence continues at coordinate 68,536,943 of NC_034600.1, read as the reverse complement.
TTTAAATAGTCAAGATTTTTAAATCTGCTTGCAACAAAGTGACATGACTCAATAAAGGAAGGTGCATCATTTAAATTTGGGCTCTGTGGATATCAAACATGATTATCTGGTGAACAGTCTATATGTAAACAAAATATAAGTAGATGATAAAACAAGTTCCTTTACAGCCTCACAGAAATAAGCACTATGAAGTATTAAGGTTATCATTAATATTATTTTAGTTGGTATTTTATTTTTCTGTTTATGTATAAAGAGAACAGTCTCTCAAGAAATAACCTTGAGCTCACAATTAATTATTGATGTAAAACAGAACTCGTTTTACAAAGCTGCTTAACTGTTTGCAATTATAAATGGCTTAATTTTGCAAGTCAGCATATTCATTTCATAATTTGATTAACTTTAAAGATTGACTATTACAATTTCAGGTTGCAGGATGAAATTTCCCTATAGTCCAATCTTCCTGGAGAATTTAGTGTGATTAGCAAATATTTTAAATTACAGATGACAAAATAATGTCTTGTGACCTGTATTTTCTGAACGGTAACAATTTGATAAAAGTTATAAACTAAAATTGTTGATTATTTAAATGAAGACATAAATGATAATTCTATAGTATTTTCCAAAATCTTTGAAAACCTTTTATTTTAATTGTAAACATTTGAAAGAGCTTTATTTAATTCTTCCTGTATATAACACAATATTTGCAAATGTACAAGTTATCCTAGAAATTGAAATATGCTGATAGAGGGTGATAAAATATTGTTTTGTGAAATGAAAGATGGCAAAATAATAAAAAAATGTGAAAACATAATTTACTTCAAAATTACCTGAATATCAAGACCTTTCAACCACTATAAAGATGCTTGTCTTAAGACATGAGCAGAGTTAGATGATAATAAACATGAAAGTAAAAAACATGTCTCCCCAGAAGAGCTTTTTTTTTTTTTTAACAACAAAGTTTTTGAAGATATCACGTTAAAATCACACATTGGATTCTCTGACATGCTCTAGAATTCTAGACAATCCAGAGCTCCTGTTGCTGCCACTGTTGTGTTGGGGTTTTTTTGTTTGTTTGTTTGCTTGCTTGCTTGCTTGGTTTTGTTTTGCTTCTCTTTGTGTGTGTGTGTGTATGGGTGTGTGTGTGTATGTGTGTGTGTGTGTGTTTATTTGTGTGATCATTTTTATTATTTAAAGACAAAAAATACATTTTTGATGCCTAAAGAAATTAGCAATTAAACTTTATATGCCCCAGTACAGGGGCACACCAGGGCCAAGAAGGGGGAGTGGGTGGGTAGGGGAGCAGGGTGGAGGGTATAGTGGACTTTGGGGAAAGCATTTAAAATGTAAATGAAGTAAATACCTAATAAAAATTGGAAAAAAAGAAATTAGCAATTGTTCAATGAGTACAGGTACACAAAGTCAAAGGCCTGACCTTCTTTGCTTCCTTTTATTCTATGTATTACCATAACAGTCTAAATGAAAAAAATCTTAATGCAGTGATGAATCACATCTTAGTATAATGCATTGAAACACCATGTGCCATGTGACTGAATGTCACTAATAACTGCTAATCAGGTTATTTAACCTTTAAGTTGTTCCTGCCATCTGTAGATCTGTTGTAGAACTCATTTGTTCATTTTCTTTGTCTCCATTTTTGTTTTTGATTTTCATACACTCTATGTTACTCATTTTCTTTCTTTTCCCTTCCCTTCCCTTCCCTTCCCTTCCCTTCCCTTTCCTTTTTCTGGATTTCTTTATTTTTCTATACCTTTGTCCTACTTTCTAAATTTATTTTTTATTATTAACAATCTCAATATACCTGTACCCAGGACAGTTGTCATCTTTCCTTTCTGTACATGTTCTCTTGCTATGTCACTTGGACAAAGTGCTCCTCTAGTGTTAACCTCCCCAAAATTCAGGGAATAATCTACAAGGTACAGTATCCCGTGATACAAATGAAACTCTCACACGCATATATATATAAGCCTCACAAGTTATGTGACTTTAACACAACATATCATGAATTTTTCTGTAGCTTGTCTCAAAGTAGGCTGACAGACACCATATCGAAGTATTATATAGTTTCAGCATTGTGAAAGTTCATCACCGGAAAATCTGTTCTGCAGTGTTTCATATCCACATACGGATTTCTTACTCTTCAACTCCCTCATAGACTTGCTATACTTATCGCAATTGAGGTTGCTTACCAAGAAGAATGACAACACAGAGAAGAATAGCGATTAGGGCTCCTGTGCTCAAACCAGCGGAAGACAGGAAGGCTTCTGCGTGGCAGGTCCGCACGCGCCCATCTCTCTCGCAGGCACAAACCCTGATGGTGAGGGTGCTGCTGCTGCTGAGAGAGGGGATTCCACCGTCAGAGATCAGAATGGGCAGATAATACACATCCTGCATAGTTCGACTAAATCTCCTCCGCCTTGTCAGAATGCTGGCTGTGTTATCTATGACAGACATAAGCAAAACAAAATAGACTTAGTAAATCTGCCATGGAAGATTCACGTTTCCTTTCACGGACACAACAGATATTCGTAAACTGTTTAGCTTATAAAGTGGACCATACAACACGAAGGGGCAATGATTAAAAGAATAGCACATACTCTCAAATTGAGGGACATATTTGAAGAGTTAATAGATCCGACTTCAGGAAGAGGAATGCAGTGGAATGAAAGAGCAGAAGCTAAAACCATAAACATTTTGGACATAGACCTAGTAGCTGATAGTTCGAGTGTGCACGGCATGAAGCCTGTGGAGAGTCATGGAAACTTTTACAACAGAAAGACTCTGGTGGGGAGAGATTGTGGAGGCATTTCTATTCTTTTAGTAAACTTCTAGGGTCACCTGCGTTCCATTGATCTTGTATGTACACCACGACTAGACAGTAAGGCTCTTACTGAACAATGTTTAGAGAGAGCACAGGGAAACCAAGCTGAATTTAAGTCCTTCCCACTGTTCGCCACAGTAATGGAAGGTGCTGTGTAGGCTGTTGGGAGACTTCAGTGATCTGACCTAGTTGTGGACCCTGTGTAGCATAACACTGAACCGCCGGATAGTTTGCATTTTTGATGAGGATAAACACTAGAATTACAGTTAAATGTGATTAGCAACAAAAGAAATCGAAACTATTTTATGGTTCTTTGAATTTTCAGGAGAACTTTTATGAAATGGTGACATAAAGCTATTTCACTTTTTTGTTTTTGTTTGTTTTGTTTTGTTTTTCAGCTAAAGTTCTGACTTTTTAAAAGAAAAGATAATTTAAGAAACAATAGCCTCTCACCTAGAAAGGCTTATTAGCACAGCCGACTAATGAGCCCCAACAAGAGATATTCTGTACTTCACTGGAGCCACAAAAATATATAATTGATGGAACAGTCACTGAATTTGAACAAGAAACTCTGAACTATAAGAAAGAACATCAAAGTTGGAAAAATATAAACCCTCAAATATAAGACAGGTGTTAAATTATTATATATATATGAATAATAGATGATAAATGTATAGATATATGAATAGAGAAATATTGATGTAGATAATATAGAGCTATCAAGTAAGCTAAAATGGATTATATATATTGAAAGTGGCATTTTAATCCAATAGTGTGAGTGTTGAGTAACTCACATAATATGATAAAAATTTTTAAAAAATGACACAGAATTTTAAAATAACAAGGAGAGTACATGTCCAGTATAGATTTAGATGAGCAAAAAGTTTTTAACTAATTCCAGATACTGTTAAATTTCTTCCAGAATATATTAAGGTAATTGTGTTTGCAGCAGATACACTACCATTCCTTGAAGAAATACCAACAAACTGGTTTTACTTCTTTAAAAGAACTCTTTAATCATTATACAAATAAATGTCTTATTCAGACATGAATATACAAGGCTAAATAAGTTGGATGCCCAGGCATGGGTACAATATTTTATGTGGAGATGTTGTTATAATATTGTAATGCCTTAGAAGCAGTGAAATTCAAAACCTTTTAAAAGTAATAATATCCATTGATTTATGTAGCTTTGGAGTGCAAGGAATATTTTGTAATTGATAATTTTGTGTTATTTTAATGAATATATTTACAGTAAAATGTATTATAGAATGGATGTCTGTCTTTCAGCTTCTGTTTCAGTAATGATAGAAGCCCATAAAATAGAAGTAGTACAATGGACAATATTATTGGCCATAGTGTTTGGATATAATTTCTTGAATTAATTTCATAAATACTATCTTTCCATATTTTTATAAAACCCCACATAGTAGATTCTAATATCTAACCTTCTTTTAGTAAACTAAATGGAATTAAAGTTGAAATAAGACACTCTTTAGATACATCTTCAATGCGTAATAAGATTCATTTTAAAAATCAAACATATATTACTAAAAAAAAAATCTTGAATGCAAAAGGAATATATACATATTGCTAGTCATTCCATAGTCTTTTTTTTTATAGTGAAGTCTTAAAGATAAATTTTGTATGGCCCATAAAAAAAAGACTATAAAAACAATCTTTCCAAACCCAACATAGCAGTAGAAACATTTGAGATTCTTTGTAATGTATCTCTAATTAGAACAAATATTTAAGTTTTGTTTGTTATTTATCTGATGACAGCTGAGTACAACCCCATCCAATTACATTAATAGGTAGGATTTTATATTCCCAGTATTCCCTGGTTCTCGGGCAGCTGTAAGAAGCATTCATAATTTAACAATTAGAGCCCAGGCATGACACAAGTTTATCTCGATTTCCTGTAAAGCTTTTCTTACATAATAGGTTTTGATATAAACAGTACTCATCAATAACTTATCTTCTGTTAGTTTCTCATTACATTGTCATGTATTACAAAATTAAAACTAAAACGAACTAACCAAACGCAATCCTTCCACAGCACAATCTACTGGGATATTTGGAGAAGCGTCACTCCCTCTTTGTCTCTTGCCTTCTCCTTTACAAAAGCCCAAGAATCACACCAATGTCAGTGCTCCAACTCTGGACTCTGTTGGTTCATTTAGCTTTGAAAACATCCTGTGGCCTCACTTGTCTGTCTGCCAAAACTCCACCCTACCATCCAACATATCAGTGTGCTCTCATTTGCACCCTGTAAGGACATCCTTGGACCATCTGCCATCCTTCCCCTTCAAAAACCTTTAAATTCCAAATAAACATAACAATCTAATGATTTGTCTTTTAGATTCATAATAGCTTTGCAAAATTATGTACTAATTACTATACTTCAAGCACATGTTTTATAGATAGACAAAGCTTTCAAATAAGATTAGAAACCTACCAACATTTATTTTATCAAACATAGTAAAGTAGCATTTCTGGGATCTTTTTTTTTTCCCTGTTTGTCACTGTCATTAAGAAAACTCTTGTTAGGAAAATATCTATTCTTACAGTGCAGCTAAAGATTTTTATCAACATTTTGGTGATGATAGTGAAAAAAATCTTTAGTCTATTTGACCATTAATTATATAGAAGTATTATATGCCTATACAACAATGCACATAAGACACTAAGAAGAAAATACAAATACACATGAACCAAAAAGTAGATGTCATGCTATCAGAAAATCTTCTCATGAATAATGTGAGTGTTAATTCAAGAGAGGATAAAATAAGAAAACATTAGCCAGCCAGGTGAGTCAGGTTGGTTTATAACAGCACATGACAAGCAGAAAGAGGAATGTGGACTCATACATGACAAGCATGTTCGTAGCTCACAGTCATATCGATAGACAGGTTTCAGAAGAAAAGGAGGAGAATGAAGAGGTGATGAGTTAGGAAGCATTTGGGTTCTGAAATGTAAAACACAAAATCTAAATACCAAACAATTCATAAGTATAGCATAGTGATATTATCTGAGTATATCAGTAAAAGTAACTTTGTTAAAATTTTGGAATACGAAATCTAAGGGACACATTTACTTATTAACCATATATACCTGGAAAAGGCTATTACTTTTTGCATTAAATAGCTGAGGCAGGAGCCTGGTATAGTGGTCCTCTGAGAGCCTCTGTTGTCTGACGAATATAGATGCTAATGCATACAGCCTAACATGGGACTTAGCAATGGGACCCAATGGAGGAGTTAGGGCAAGGATTGAAGGAGCCGAAGGGGTTTGCAACTCCATAGGAAGAACAACAATATCCAACCAAAGAGTACAGATGAAGGGACCCCCATGGCTCCAGCTGTGTATGTAGCAGAGGATGGACTTGTCAGGCATTGATGGGAGGGGAGCCCCTTGGTCCTGTGGAGGCTCTATGCGCCAGTGTAGGGGAATGCTGGAACTCTGAGGCAGGAGTGGGTGGGCTGATGGGGGAATCAACCCTATATAAGCAGGGGGAGGGGAAAGGGAATAGGAGGTTTTAAAAAAAATAGCTGAGACAGGGCAGAAGAAAATACATCTTCAACCCCCAAAGAAAGTCTTTAGTCATTTATGGTGAACACATATTTCTACTCTTTAAATTTATTCAAATGTTCAACTCCCCTTTATATAGATGTTGGGCAGATTACCCCAGCCTTGTTGTCGTTCTTTAAGATGAATATAATGAGGTAAAATAGGACTGAATATGTCTTCGGAGCAGAAAGCAAATTACACATGTATGGAATGGTTTTTATGTGACTATGATTTTTTTTCATAGAGAATGAGCCAGCTTTCCTTTTGTTCTCATTGTGAGTGATAGAATAAAAGGTGAGAGACCGTGGGTTAGTAATTCCAGGATGGGAAAATGGATTAAAAACTACTGCACAAAAACAATGCCACATGTCGACAATGCTTAAAACCTTCTGAGAGAACAAAAGGATGTCTTTTTCTATTTATACTAAAAGATCTACTAAACCTCCTCGCTATGGTAGAAATTCACACTTTCCAACTTCAGGGTCAGATGGCCCGCACAGTGTTTAACTTTGCAGAATTCACTCTCTGAAAGTGTACAGCCAGAGAGAGCAGCAGAGTTCTGTCAGGTGAAGCCCGATAAATGTCAGTAGCTGGTGACCCTGAGGTTTGACTGCTAGGGGAAAGGAGAGCCAAGGTAGAATAAAAACATGCCCCAGCTCCTCCTTGACAGGAGTTAAGTGACTCAGCAGGGCACAGTGGCTGCTGCATCCATTAGAGGATGTTGAATGCTTGGTTTGTAACTCAGAGGCGATTATGTGTGCACTATTTTGTTTAGGAATGGGAGAAATCACTAAATGTTTTCTTGAAACCCTGTGGATAAAAACAGAATTTTAAATGTTTACGCTCGATGGCGAAATTAAGCACATTACAACACCAGCTGCGAGTTCTTATTTGAAGGCCAAAAATAAAACTATGGGGATATTGACTGTTCTGCAGCTGACAATGCTAAAGAAATATAAAAAAGCGCTAAAAAGCTCCCAAGGGCCTCTAACGTGTCTCAAACAAAATGACTATATTGCAATGCCAATGCTCTGTGAAATTTGAAAGAAAAAACATCAGAAGATACATTAAAAGCTACATAGTCAGGATTGAATCATTCCATATGCAATTTCTCCTTTAAGTTTACAGTTAATACAGGGCCATGTACCCACACAAAACATTATCATACTTTTCTTTTAAAATATAAGCAATTCGTTATTTATCTTTGGAAAGAAAAATTAATATTACAAAGATAATGAAAAATAATACAATGAAGGCAGAAATAAATTTTTAAAAATAGTAATACAAAAATTTAAAAATTAGAAATGGGAACCTAGTTCTTTAATGTCTTCTGAAGCCAGTGTCGTAAAGCCTCTGTCAGCATCCTGTGGACACAGGGCATGCTAGACCAAAGGATGCTTCTGAGAGGGATTCAGGGGTTACAGCTGTGCCCTTCTCTCCTGTATTCTTGCTTTCCACCTGCCATTGGGTGAGTACTTTCTCTCATCAAGCAGGACTCAGTTTTCCTCCTTCTCATTAATTCCTTAAAGAGTTATGTGATAGCAATGAAATACTGATTCGGAAATAACAGGTTGGGTGAATATGATTGAATAATGATTTTCAGCGTATTTTTTTGTTTTAAAATAATTTATGTTCTTTTTAATTTTTGAGATTAAAATATAATTACATCATTTATCCAATCCATTGTGTATATATATATATATATATATATATATATATATATATATATGAGAATTGTAAAAGAATTAGGTATTTATTAGAAAATGACCATAAAACCTCATTAGAACAATACTATTGCCCGTGTTATTTGAAACAGTGTTTACTACCAGCAATGATACATGTGCTGGGAGACACACATGTTCTAAGCTAAGTAACGAAAGTGAAAACGCAGTGAGAACAACAGGAATTTCTAAAATGTAGCATGAAGTATCTCTGCACATATACATAAAATAGAATATTATTTAAATTTTAAAGAGACAATTCATTTGAGTAAACTATAAACTGCATAGATATCACTGTACAAAGTTATAGGTGGTCTATTTCATTGCTGAAATCTGTAGGATTTACGAATATACTTTCCAGTTAGAATTAAGCCTAGGACTTAGTCTGCCAAATCTGTTTTCATTAAATAAAGCCTTGTCTCTAAACTCCCCGCAGGAAGTTCCTTAAACAGATCAGACCCACCACAGCTGGAATGTAAATGATGGCTTTACACTAGAATATTATTTTACTCTGACATATTAGAAAAGCTATCAACAAAGCTGTCCATAAAAACAGAGCCCTGACCTAATCCTTTAATGATGTGTTGCCTGATATTTTGGCTATAGCTTATTTACTAAAGCTGCCAAACTATGAAGCTAAACTTATTTGATGGATGGGTGATTTTAGTGTTAAAATTAAAATTTTACCAGTTAGAAGGGAAGGTCCTAGAAGGAAAACCTGGATGTCAATCAACAAACGTTTCATTCGTTTCTTGCCACAATTTTATGCTTTCTTTAAGATGTTTTAAATTACCTTTTGGATTATTATCTGTATGTATTTTCACATGTATATATGGATGTATACCTGGGGCATAACTATGTGCGGAGGTATCAGAAGAGGGCATCATATGCCATGACCAAGTATATATATTTTTTATTTTATTATCTTAATATAATTTTATCTTAATACATTTAATATACTATCTTAATTCATTTTTTATCTTAATATATGCAATACATATTCATTTATTGAGTGCTAGGGAAAAAAAAAAACTTTTCAGATGAATACTGTGAATTTCTGTTTAGAGTAGCTCAAAGTTTCCTAAGGATAACAAATTGATTAGGTCTGCCCAAGTGATGAAAGGCCATGTAACATTCACCTGATAGGTTTTTCTAAGCATTCCATACACTGATTCATTCTGTCGCCTGTGCAGACCTCCTTGCTCAAAACTGTTCTCTGCATCACTCTGTCTGGCCAAATCACACTCCTAATACTTTACAAGCTCAACGTTAATGCTCTCTCTGCAGTCAGTTTGCTGGCTTGCATTGCAAATCAAGTCTCATGGGATTCTGGTTTCTTGAACCACCCAACAAGGGCCCCCGGAAGCAGGAGTAGCAGGTGATTTAATGCGGTGAAGTCCAGACAGCTTACACTGCTGTCTGACACACTGCGGAGTACATGCCACTTCAAAGATTAAGCAGCAGGAGCCAAACAGTGTTAACCTAAGAGCTGACAACAGATTTTCTCTTAGACAAAAAAACCATTCTTTCCAAGCTGGGAAGGGAAGAGAGGTGCTGACTGTTGGTGCAGTGAGAACTGGAGTGGCACCTGCTGAAGAGCAGTGTGAAATGTCAGTGGAGAGGAGATGCCTGTGCACATGGCCTTGCTTTTAAAGAGGAGTGGGTGTGGCTTTGAATCTGTCCTCACATACTTACTGAAAAATTCCTAAGCACATTTATTTAACAGATTTTTTATTTTCTACTCTATTATTCTTTATCTGCAGGCGATTATAACCTGTGCTCAATCCATTGTTTCTGTGTAATCCAGAATAATTACATATTGAGTATTAATTAGTTTTTAAATAAGTAAAAGCATATTTATCTTAAGTTTGTCTTGATGGCATAGTACATTCTTATAGTGGAACTTTATGCGAGCTCATATATAGATATTGCATTTTTTGAGCATTGAGGGTATATACTGGAGAACGTATTCTCCCCAGTAGTAAGAGAGGGATTTTTCTTTTTTTGAGTCCTGCCTCAAAAACTACTACTGATTATCTGCTTCTAATTTGCAAAAGACTATTTCAACCCCGTCCACTCTATTTTCTTTTTTACAATTTAAATTTATTATCTGTACATTTGTACTCTTTCCTCATCTTTAAAGTTGGAGGCTTTCTCAGCTTATAAAGATATTCTTTTCAAAATGTTACTTCTTTTATGTTTTGAAGTTATTATATACATAAATATATAATATTGAAATGAAAATTTGGATTGCTCTGAGGTGATGAGCTACCATTGCAATTGTCTACCAGAGCTTTCAGGTATTTACTCCTCTCAAGAGAGCTGGTCATGTAGTCTCTCAAGAGAGCTGGTCATGTAGTATATAGAGACTGTCGATGTTCACCTTAGGTTACAGGATGCCTATTGAGCACACTGGATGGTGAGGAAAAAGAACTGTTATCAGGTTGATAAAAGTGACAATAGTAACTGGGCATTAGAAGCAAGGAACTTTGAGTTCACATTAAGGAATGTAGCACAGATGACAAAACTGCCATAAAGTAAAGGTTCTAGAATGAATCTTACAGAATATTTTACAGTGGCTGCTCAAAATATTAGATCTTTACTCATTGTGAAGAAGGTAGAATGCTTTAGGGTCTGAGTCAGACACTTCAGGTTATATTTTAGCACTGTAAAGAAATATATACATATATATATATATATATATATATATATATATATATATATATGCCTCTGAGACTTCTTGCTCCGAATTTCTGACAGTTCTGTAATACCATAACAGATGTTTACATTAATGTATTTGTAGATATTAATTCTTAATCATTGTTGCTCTGTTATTATAAAATTTTCATGAAGCTGTTACCATATAGGAATATAAAAGCTGGGATAACCTAAGGCTGTGTTCCTAGGACATGGTCATTTATATGTGGCTCAGTAATGAACTGTCTCTTATTCCCATTGATGTGAGTTTGATAGCACTCTATGGTCCATCCTAATTTTCAGATCTTTTGGAGATCTGTGTGTTGCTCCAAATTTTTGATAAGTTTCTGAGTCGATTACAATTATATTCTAAATATCAAAGATTTTCCTGTGTTAGGAGTATGCGATAGGCTATCATAACAAGGACAGGTAATCACTGAACAATATCTTCTTTTCCATGCTGAATTAATATCCATCCGATTTAATAAAATTATACCCAGGTTTCTTTGGGCCTTTTTAAATAAAGCAATGTAGAGACAATCAGAAATGTGTGTTTAAGCCAAACTGTGGTCCACTGATTACAAAAAGGAACCTTGAAAATGGGGAACAGGTGTCTGTTTAGCGGTGAAGGAACCAGAACAGCAAGATAGTCAGGCAGATTAAGATTCCAGAGAAGAAGAAATCTGAACAGCTGACAGATAGCAAGTAGTGATTTATTTGTTCTACCTCCTGTGACTTTTCTTAGGCACCTCTAAGGAATCTAGATTACACCCTGGAGACGGAGCAACCGTGACGGCTCTGGAACGTTTGCAGGGATGGCATTCCACCTGGAAATAAAAGATCTCAGCTGGGTGTGACCGGTTTTCTCTGAAGAGTTTCTGCCAAAGTGGAAGGATCAATTGGAAATTACTTTGGGGGCATCTAGCCGAGAGCTGAAGAAGATAAGAGAACAGCAAAGAACAGCTCACTCTGTCTGTCCAGGTGACTGCCAATGATTCTAGCAGCACAGTCACAGTCACGGCACAAGTAAAGTCCCAGTAAAATGCTCCAGATGTCTAGGGGACAGAGAAAAGAGATACCAATAGAATCTTCTCCACGTGCCTTCTGACAGGACTCATGTGAAGATCTTTGGTTTTTGGAGGAAGCAGAGACTCTTATACGTGGAGATGAATACTGTGGAAGCATCTCTAAGTGCTGTAGTTTGGATGTTTCAATCCCTTCCACAGTGAAGGCTAGGAATTTAATCAGCTGTTTATTACTGTTGAAAGACAGCGTCCTAATCAGAAGTGAATAGATCTGTTCATCTTGAGTAGATTTATGCCACACTGCAAGAGCTCCTATGATTAGATTAAGCTGATATCCACAATAGAACTCTTAATATGGACATGTCCAAGAAAATACATGAAAAAAAAAAAGTCACGATTCACCAGTGTCTTGAATGTCTATTATAAAAAAAATGGCCACCAACCAAAGCAGTGAGTGTTTGGAACACATTTTCTTTGACAGACCTCCTGCCTCCCTACCAGATCATTAGCTCCATGCTGGTGTTTTCTTTCAGAATATTCCCAGCATGTGTCACTGTGAGTAATGAGAGCTAGGGAAGCCCAGATAACTTTTAGTAATGAAATGAAGCGTTCTTGACAATTTTAGTTCTTCAGCTTCCAGATAAATTAGTAGATTCCAAATTAATGAGGAAATAAAATGAGTTATAACACATGCAAAGAAAACATGAGCACTGTATTAAATCATGTTATTCAGAATGGAGTTCATAAGAAACAGGAATCTTACTATGATACAGACAAAAGAAGATCCTTTTACCCAGTACAAGGAGCCTAATTACTTCTTATTAACTTATTTAAAATCCCAGAATTACTATAATATCTGTCTCAGATGATTTCACACACACACACACACACACACACACACACACATATAAGCTTTTAAATAAAGATTCACAAGTGATTTATAGGTTCTTATAGGACTTAACTAAATGACTAATCAGTTACTGTAGAGGGGGTCTATCTTCATGTTCTTGTACCGTGCTAACATGCCATCATGTATGAGTGCTCCAAGAAGGCTTCATTCAGTGCTTCTGAATGAAGACAAACATATATTTCACATATGTTCCACTAAGCTGTATAAATTCTGATGCACATCAGTTCTCCCTGGCATTATAGGATGAATAGGGATGATGTGCAAGAGATTGGGTGCATGAAGATTACACAGTTCAAAGAATCTATGAAAGATTGTCTTCTGAGTCATATAACCTGGGCAGGAGGTAGTATTTAAAGAGTATAGTACTGGCATAACTAATTCACTATAATATATTATCCCTCAATCTTAAGGTTTTTACCCAATTATTATAAATAAATATGATTGCTTTCTATCTCACAGTCCATGTTCTATGAAAAATTTTAAAGTACTCATTTCTAAATCTTTAAGTTGGTTTAAATATGCTTAAGACTTGATTCTCACTCCAAATGACAGAAGAAGTGTCATATCTAAGCACATCAACCACTGTCTTTATTCTTACTACCATTTCAGTGATGTAGTTGTACTGGCTGGTTTTGTGTGTCAGCTTGACACAAGCTGGAGTTATCACAGAGAAAGGAGCCTCCCTTGAGGAAATGCCTCCATGAGATCCAGCTGTAAGGCATTTTCTCAATTAGTGATCATTGATGGGAGGGCCCAATGTTTATGGTGCCATCCCTGGGCTGGTAGTCTTGGGTTCTATAAGAAAGCAAGCTGAGCAAGATAGGGGAAGCAAGCCAGTAAGTAAAATCCCTCCATGGCCTCTGCATCAGCTCCTTCCTCTATGTCCCTACCCTATTTAAGTTGCCATCCTGACTTCCTTTGGGGATGAACAGCAATGTGGAAGTATGAGCCTAATAAACCCTTCCCTCCAGAACTTGCTTCTTGGTCACAATGTTTTGTGTAGGAATAGAAACCCCAAATAAGGCAGTAGTGGTAGGTATTAGAAACAGCAGGAAATGGATCCTGAATGTACTACTGGAAAAAAAAAAAAAGAAAAAAGAAAAGAAAAACCAAACCACACATTATAGAACCTGACACGGAGCATTCCCAACTTACAATCAATGAATATGTTAGATGATTTTCCATCTACACTGGAAAACTTATTAGACGTATATGGCTAGCTACATCATTAGTGTGGAAATTAAAATAATCACTGCTGCTCTTTAATTATACCATTGTGCCATTTTGTATACATATTTATTTTAATTAAATAAACAGAATATATACACACTTTACTGTGCTACTCAACCCACTCCTCAGTTCTTCCCAGAATTATTTATGTGTTTCATGTTTGTTCCGAGTAGGCAGAGAAAGGAACACATGCTCCCTATAAGACTGTCGTGTGATTGTCAGTCACTAGGATTCTGCCAAGTGGTAAATTGCAGACCATAGTATATTCAAGCAATCCACAAAAAGATTTGTAGGGTGCTAATTAGAAAATTTCATCTACTAATTGCATTCATAGTCTCCTCAACAAGCAAATAAGGGCCTTGTCGACAGGGAGGAATCAATGGACAGACCATGTAAACAAAGATACATTTTCCATAGTTACTAACTATGCTGGGTTTTGTTTCTCCATATAAGACAGAGGACTAAACAAAAATAACTAGAAAATTACCCAACATTTATGCATAGTTTCTGTCCATCTTTTAGCAAATATGCACAATAAGAAGAGGAAATACAATTTGCATATCACTTCTTCATAGCTTTGCTAATGCGCGATAATTTCCAACATGACATCTGGCTTTCTGACCTTCTCTGGGACATATTTTTCTCACTTTTTTTTCTAATTTAAAAATACTTTCTTTGCCTTTTAGCAGTTTAGGGGTAATCATAAACATGTCTGTCAGCTAAGATTTCTCTTCAAATTTGCCCATGAGCACACTGGGTGTGTATCTCTTTCTTAAAGGAATGCTTCTGAGTAAATTCAATCACTGTTATTTGTACGGCTCAATTTTAAATACAAGACATTCACAGATCATAACACATTAACATCACATTGAGTTTGAATGCCAATTTCCAAGCTGTTCGTGTGTGTAGAGGACTAAAGCGAAACTAATCATGTCTGTACTCTCTCAGTCAAAACAGAAAACACATAGATCAAGAAGACATAGTGGTGTTCACCTTCATTGTCCTTAAGTGTGAAATTTGGGTTCATGGGCAGGCGTTCATCAAGAAAAAAATTAAATCTTGGTCCATTGGCAAAGTCATCTTTATCAGTGGCAGTGATGGTGTGGATAACCTAAAGAAAAGACACACACTAACCGTAAGTTTAATTTGTTTATTCCCATGATTTTAATTATACTGTCATTTTAGTCGCTGTAATTAACAGATTTTAAAGATCTATTTGGCAAGTCAAGTGTTTAAAATTAAACACATCAAAGAACCAATTAACTTGCTTTTTCATCCAATTGGTTTTAGGAAAAGACATTTAGTTTAATTTATAAATACCCATGCTTTATTACATCATGGTACAACCATCTATTTTCTTTGTGACCCATGATACCTTGGGGCTTATTTTATTTATTTATTTATTTGTGACTCACAATAGCTTGGGGATAATCAGCCATAAAGTTTTGCTGGAACATTCTCTTTTGAAAACAGGAAGCATTTTTGCATAAGTATAGCATTCCAGTGTCTGGGCAGTACAGTGTCCAGATAGTAGAGTATTGCTGTATAGTTTCGTCTCTGTACATTAATGTAAAAACAATAAAGTCCCCATTTTTAAATTCAGGTGAAGCAAGAAACCACAGTACAGGCCCTAAACTTCATATGAGAGAACAATGAGTCCCATGAACTGTGAAATGCAGCCTCTGTAACAGTGGTGCAGGCTACCAAAAACTCTCAGTGATTTGCTGATGCAGTTTGTCCTCTGTGGTGGCTCAGACACAGGAAGGAGTCTCAGTTGATATTAACACATGTTTAGCAACAAGTAAAGGGAAACAAAGGAGAGAATACAAATTCTAATTACCTTGGCCAATACTGCCTTAAAGATAAATACTCAAACAAAAATATATGATGTCTCTTATTTAAAAATATTAGTGTTAAAATCACCCAGGTTGCTCACATATATTTGTTTTTAAATAGGAAAAACACTAAAATACCTTCTATTGACAGAGTAGATTATGCAAAATGCAAAACTAATGATATTTTAAAAATATCAATATGTTTCACAAGAGAAAAACATAAAATGCAAAAATAATATGGTTTCTCCATATCGAGATGTTTTACAAAAGAAATAACACATGTAAAATATAACACAGTGAAAAATCAAAAACCTCTCTTTGTACTGAGACCATTGGCTGATAAATGAGATAACTTAGAGAAAAAACAGAAAAAAAAAAAGAGAATGAAACAATAATAGCATGATTTTATGTCCTTAGGCAGTGTATAATAGTATTGGAGTGGGACATGCTTAGGCCTCCACACACATCTCTGCCATCAGCCATCATCCTCTGCAATCTCAGTGGGAAGCTATTCATTCCTCAAGTCCCTGTTCCTGATTTGTAGAGAAAGAAATCTCTATCTTGCTTTCCTAATTTATTTCACTCCAAAGTATTTACTTTAGAGCGGAAAGTTCATCCTGTTGTTTTTCCTTCCCATCCTAAACACAACTACTTCTCCAAATCGATCTCTTCCCTTTTGACGTTTGACACCAAGTAGACAATTGTGCTGGTAGAGAATCAAAGCAATCTTACTGTTTTTCTCAAATGTGCAAAACGCTTCATATAGAGTTCAAAATAGTGTGTCAACTGAGTAATACACTTGCATTCTCTGCACATCAGTTCTTAATATAATTTAAGTGAAAATCACGTCTGATTTTCAAATCAGTTTCAGGGTTAAATATACTCAAATGCTACATTGCATATCTCAATGTCCAGCATACACACAGGGATGCACACACCCCACGCACATTTGTATGCACATAAACAAACATGCATAAATACATTTCTTTCATCATGTTTTCAAAACTAATCTTATACCCTTGGTATTCAGCTGTTACGAATCTTTATTTTTTTATTTTTATTTTTTATTTATTTATTTATTTATTTATTATTATTATTATTTTGGTTTTTCGAGACAGGGTTTCTCTGTATAGCCCTGGCTGTCCTAGAACTCACTTTGTAGACCAGGCTCGCCTGGAACTCAGAAATCCGCTTGCCTCTGCCTCCCGAGTGCTGGGATTAAAGGCGTGCGCCACCACGCCCAGCGAATCTTTATTTTTTAATTCTACTGTCCCTGCAATGTTTTATAACATTATGAGATATATGCAAATTGCTTCCTAATTCAGAATTTTTGAAGTATTGTTAAAGAACAATTCATCTAGACCAACTCAGAAGTTTATCTTAAATTCATAGGGACTATAATAATTTTTCTACTCATTTTAAAATAAACTTATAAAACAAAGTTCGATTCTTTTTAAATCTTCTTACAAACCTGAGCTTCTATTGGGTAATTCTGGGGTAATTAGTTGTATTGTGTTTTCTGTCGGTCTATTTGGTTATATAATTTTAAAGCATCTTTTCTACTTTCCTGAAAGCAAGATCAGAGACCTCATTAACTGCAACTGTTTGCTTGAAACGACCTCCAGTGTCATCCAAGGGGCAAGTGACAGCTGAATAGAACATCATGCTTATAAGTGTCCTTTGTGCCTCATACTCTAGCAATTATGATGGTTAAGCGCAAGCATATTTAAATTTTTTAACTTAATTTTATCTTCATGCTTCCCTCTCCTTTGTATTTATTACTTCTCATTTTTATTAATTCTCTGTATTCATTACTTCATCATATTTTTATTAAAATATGTGAATAGTTCTTGTTAGGTATCTTAGAATATATAAACACAGCACATGTCTAGACAATTGACAGTTCTCCACAATCAAACTTTTCAAGGTCATTTTATTTGCTGTGTCACTGGCACTTTCTCTTTCTGTGACTGTTTGTTAGGTGCAATCTCTAACAGCTTTAGTTTGACTCTCACTGTTTCTTAGTTTCACACAAATAAAGTCATAAAACACAAGACTGATTAATGCACAATATATTTGATAATTCAGCTTGATGTGACAGACAGAAAGACACAAAGATGGTCCACCTTTTGAAAATGTAGGAATCAACTTGATATTAGCTAATTACAAGTCAATACACACTGAGAAAATTTGACAATATCTAAAAATAAATGTTACTAGTTATAAAAATTTATTGGGCATAGTGTATTGATGTGAGAGTAAATTATTCGGAAAAAATTCAATGTAACAATTATATATTCATGTAAAGTTGCTACTTGGAAACACAGTTTTAGATTTTTCCTTGCTAACTTCAGCACCAGTGACAGAACTTTGATGTGATGCTTGTCACAGTCTACTACAGTCTGGTACTAAGCAGCATGATTGGATAAGCAACACGGTCACCTGCTGTCTTGGCATTTTGTCAAGCACACTGTCCTCAGGACTCACCTTAAAACTGAAGTGCTCAGAAACACATAGTAGGTTGTTTAAAGTAACCAGTGATTTTGTTCTGTTTTCAAATTCTATATGAGATCACATAAGCTTGTTTTATAATAGTACGAACTCTTGTGGGTTAAATGAATTGAATTATGATAGACCGTAAATCTGTAATGAAACGTGTTGCACTTTTCATACAATGTTATATAATTGATAAAAAATTATGTGATGTGACAGAGCCTGTGCTAAGTAATAAAGGGATGATAATTTGAGATAAAGTCTTTTATATGGACTAGCTCATCCTGAATTTCTACCCTTTGATATAAGATGACCTGGGACTTCTGATCCTCCTGTCTCCTCCCCCGTGGTGAAGGGATCACAGGCATTTGACATCCCACCTAATTAATGCTGACCTGTAGATAGAACTGAGGGTTCCATTGAAGGCAGACAAGCATGCTACCATCAGACCTACATTCTTAGCTAAGAGATGAAAATGTTATCTAACTCTGAGTCTACCTTTAATGAATCGGAAAAAGGACATAGCATTTTTGATATGAGTAAAAGAAAACTTTCATGTGTAGGCAAATATAAATTCTTATGGATTCTCTGTAGTTTAGGAATTGACTCTAAATTTCAGACACACCTGACTTTCTGTTTAATGTGGTTTTCAGTAAAATTATATAAATATATTTTCAGAAGTATAAGACATATGAACTTGGAGTACTTCTGTGCTGTTATTTATAACGGTGTTTATTCTGACCTAAGTGCTGATATTGTACATGTTTAGATCTTCAAAAAGTACCATTATCTACCATAGCAACAGTCTGATTTGCTTAGGTGCTCAAAACATTAATAGAATTATTTTCAAACTTATAAACAAGTAATAGATGTAGGTGTTATTTCCTTCAAGAGAAACAAAAGCAGGCTTCATTAAATTTATTACGGAACTCAAAGTTTAAATGTTATTGTATTTTTAACTCAGAGACAAAATTTGTGACATTCCATCAGAAATCCTACTACATTAAGTTTCAGAATGCAACAGAAGAAACAGAAAGATCTGGAAGAGTTTCTCCTGATAGGGGACAATCGTGGAGATCAAAATGATCAGTGATGGTTTGTTTAAATACACTGACGATTATACTTAAAAATAATATTTTTCTCCAGAATGTTAAATTCACTTGAGTACCAGAGTTGAAAAACATGTTAAACATCAAAAACAGCATTGAATTCCCAGGAAAGAGATGCAGCTGGAGATAATCACCTTAGATGAATGAACAAAGTTTGTATCAAAAAGACAATTACTACCTGTGTTTTCTCATTTTGAGTTTGACATTATTAAAATTACTTTAAAAGTAGATTTATTAGTTGGAAATTTGATTTTTGTCATATCCCTCCTTCACCCACCTCTTCTTGACTTCCACATTTTGAATAGATGTAAGGATGTAAATAGTGTAGGGTTAACATTCAAATGGAAGCCATCCAGGCTTATTAAACTTACGGGCAACAAGAAAAAGAAACAGATCAGTAGCAGCGTGTGGAGCATTAACTAAAGTGTTTCATACTGGTATGAAATCGGCTTTATGAAAGCAAATAAGTAAGACAAAATAAAATCTAAAACACAACCTCATTACAAAAAACTAAGAGACTAGCAATGACATGATAGGAGAGATGTCGCGAAGGTATTGGTGAAGGGAACTTCTACTTGCAGAGTCAGGGCACAGTGGGGAAAGTCTGAATCAGAAATCCAGCCACGACCAGTTTTTCTAGGCACAGTCACATGAGCTGATAAAGCAATAACAACTTGGCATCATTTCTTCATGCTGCAAACAGGATATAATTTTGACTATGAGCAAACACATATGTGCTGGAGAAACAAACTGTATTTTTGAATTTTTAAATGATTTTACAACCTAAGAAGTCAGTTATTTATCTAATTAAAATATATACATGTACATATGGGTTTGGAGTTGTGGCACATGACAATTTTATCGGGTTCTAACCCACCCACTGCTATACATTGAGACCCTGTTTCTGTTTTGTTTTGTTTTGTTTTGTTTTGTTTTGTATAGAATAGCGTTTATTTAGGGCATGAGAAGGGGGTTAAGAGAGTTGTAGAGGCAGAGAAAGGCAGAGAGAAGGAGAGAATAGACAGCAGAGTCTGGCCATGACCACATGGAGAGAGGGGGAAAGGGTAGGGGAGCAAGGGGGCAAGATGTGAGAGAGAGGCAAGAACGTAAGAACAAGACCCTGTTTCAAATGTAAAATAAAGAAATATACATATAATATATTTCTATATATTATCAATAGTGTATATAATTATCTAGGTATGTAAACTTTTAACATATAGTAATATATATAAATATATAACACATTATATGTTCTAAAATAATGTAATCCATAAATTTTCATAATATATAAATAAATATATAACCCTTTGATGTATATATGCATATATTTTTGAAATATTTATATAGGTAAACTATATATAAATACATAATTAATTATATCTAATATAGAGTTAATTATAATTATCCTTAAAATATCTGATATATTCCCTTGTGAAGTGAATTATAAATCAACAGACTGTTTCTGTTTATTTCTTTTACATATCAGAGTATAGCACAAATGAACAAATAAAATTTTATTGTGATACATATCTGAGTCTTAGAGATTGCAATTTTTAGGAATACTTGATGATAATAAGGGTCCCTTCTTTTCTGGGAATCTTTGCTTTTTACATTCATTCTTACTGTTTTAGTTGTAGTCGATGTAGAGTTTTTCATTGGCAGTTTATTTGGCAGATGTATAAAGCTGTTTTATAATTTATATTTACATATAACCCTTTGGCTTATATTCTTAGAAAATACTGATTATGCTCACCTTCATTAGATGCTTTGGCTTTTCCTCCTTGAGTGATATGATTTTTTCAATGTTAGTTTGCTCTTTCACCTTTGTTTGTTTATCAGTGTACCATTTTTGACACCTCAGTCTGTATTCAGAAAGGTGACTAGCTCTATGTAGAACAATGAACATTAATATCAAATGCTGTCTACTGATGTTATTAAAGGATGAGTGATGCTGTAATATTTTTCAGTTCTTGTGTTGTCATTCCCTCTGAGAACAGTGCTATGGATAAGCAATCCATTGAGTTAACAAAAAATAATAGTCAGTGTTCCTGGGATACCTTTTGAAAACCAAACAAATCAAATCAAAACAAAACAAAACACCAAAAAAAATCCTCTAAATTTTCAAAGTCCTACATAAAATCATTTTTATTTACTACCAGAATTCTATACAAATATTGATTATTTGACCAACATTTGATCAAAATACTGATTATTTCTCCTTTAATATTCTAGATATTGTATTTTATTTTTTTTAGTTTTCTTATCTTCTCTTTCTATGGGCACTTTTTTTTTGTCTCGAGAGAGAAGGCTTAGCTCCATTCCATTTATTATTGCTCATGAATAAATTTTCATTACTATGTCACATAGATTAATTCATTCTTTTCTGTTGCATCAAAAGTGAATGCTTAACCTACTTTTTATTGTTTCGATTTTTTCTATAATACAAATCTGAAATTAAAATTTTTTCATTTACTATGTAACAATTTCTACATATTTTATATGTTATATGTGCACCCCTTTCTAATTTAATATTCTTATTAGGTTTTAGTATTATTTTTATGAGGAATAAGAACAGTTGGTAATATATGCCAGATGGTATTTTTGGAACCTTATTCTTAGTTTCATCAAAACTTTCATTATGATAATAATGAGAACTATATTTTTCTAATATTTAGTTTTTTTTTTTTTTTTTAGTTTAGCCAGTAGTAAAACTTTGGTAAACATTTTGCAAATAGTTGAAAACGTGCATTAATATCACATGACAGTGGTGTATTTCGCATTACATAAAGCATGGCAATCATGAAGCTTTATTTTCAGTATCAATGTCAAATTGATATGTGAATATAATATCCGTGGCTGAGATACATCCCATGACTTCCATGTGATCTGTTTATTTCTGTTTATAATATTGTATATATTTCTTCTCGCACTTAAAACATTGAATATCTAAATGTAACACTGAGTTCTACTTTTTGTTCAAATTTTATAGTGATAATGAAATATGCCTCTTTAGATCAAATATTTTATTTGATAAAGTTTATTTTTCTGTGATTGTATATATATATATATATATATATATATATGTGTGTGTGTGTGTGTGTGTGTACATATATATACATATTTGTCTATATTTTGAGTTTTTATTATTTTCCATAACTATATTAAGGTGTGTTAGAAATCTGTTGTACAACACCTTATTCATTTATTTCAATGGAATTTCTTAGGCCACAAAACTCTGTACATGCTGAGCCTAAAACTGATCCTTACATTGTATATTCTATTACTAATAACTTAGTTGGCTCTATACATACGCTGTCTACCTCATACTTTTAGAATAGTATTGTTATTTTTTCATTTTATTTTAAACAATTTTGTGTTTTATTTGTAATGAGAGCTTGCATTGTATGGGATTTTCTTTGATTCATTACTTCAAAAGATGTTATGGAATATATAACTTATGGCTGTTTCCATCACATAGTTTCAAAGTTCCCTTTTTATTATTGGTTTTACATTTTCTCATGAAGCATCATCAGATCACAGTAGTATTCTTCCTTTGATTGTGTTATGGATACATTGTTACATTCATCTTTACCTGAGGATTATCTGTAGTTACACAAATTTACACCTGAATGTTTCATGTAGTTTTTTCCTCTTTCCCTTAGAAGTGAGATCTTAGAAAACAATGTCAACACATATTTTAGAATTGATAAGGACCTGACCCAGAACATTTGTATCATCCTAAATCAATTACATAATATTTGGGTATTGGTCACAATAGCACTGTTGTTTCTCTCAGTTCTTTACTCACCAGCAAATATTAATATGGTTTCTGGTTCTATATTTCTGTGAGTCTAAAACTTGTTTGCTTTAGACTAAACACATATCTCTATATCCTCCTCTCCATATTAAAAATGCATAAACAGTGTTTATGTTCAGAAAATACTGTTGATCTTCCCTAATATCCACTTGGAAGAACAAATATCATTTCTTTGTAAGTGTCAAAATTTTTAATTAAATTTGAGTGATGAACTCATTTTGATGGAACCATGTAGCACTTAGCTTGTTTGATGCAGGACTTTGACACGTAATCCCTCCCTGGATTTACCTGTAGGTGGTAATTATAAAGGCAAGCTCCAAAAAAACATATTATTCGCTGACCATTTCCCTTTAAGTGTGAATAACACCTATATCTGTAACTACCAGCCAAATCTGCTGAAAGCACTGATGTGTGTCAGCTGATTACATTGTGAGACAACTGTGTTGCTATACACAGGAGAAGTGCATTTCACCCAGTAGACACAGTAAGCAATTGGATCTGTAGCAAAGGGGCCATATAGCAAGAAGTTAGGAATCCTATCTCATAATCTTATGACTTAGGAGATATGAAAACTCCTGGAATTCTCCATTGTGATGCTAATGTGAAATTGAGGCACCAAGTAATTCTGTGAAACTCAATCGATTTCTATGCCTTGCCTGAGAACAAGAACGCTATTGTTCTGACGCTCTTCTGGTCTCTAAGAAGACCCAAATAAGCCATGCATTAGTTTTCATGAGTCACAGCAACCAAGGTAATCCCTGCACTTCACTTTGGCTGTGAGTTATTTTGTCACAGTCCATGTAAGATTGTAAGATGCATACTTACTCCCACCGGTTTGTTTGCCTCGGCAACTCCAGCTATCCTTCACTTGTATCTCTTTTAATGGAGGCCAAAGTTTATTCAGCCTCTGTCTCTGTCTCTTATTTTCTCTCCTCATCCCATATTGCATAGAGGTTTTTTACAGTGTAAACTCTCTCTCTCTCTCTCTCTCTCTCTCTCTCTCTCTCTCTCTCTCACACACACACACACACACACACACACACACACACATAC
>NC_034600.1:68510451-68512629 GCF_900095145.1 Mus pahari | reverse complement strand
ACACACACACACATACACACACATACACACACACATACACACACATACACACTGACACCCCCACCCCCACCCCCACCCCCACACACAAAGCATACACGCACCTTTCATAACCAGTATCTCATCATATGTGTCACTTCTTCAGAATGATATGATCTGGAATCTCCTCCCAGATAAGATCTCTAAGCTTCCTCAGACCATGAGAAGACATTGCTTCTCACTGAATGTAGGATGGTACCTAGACCATTCAAGACAATTTTATTGACATGATGAATCATACCTAAATGAGCTCACTGTTCCGAATTACATTGTGATTTCGGGAAAATTCATTTTGTAAGATGCTCAAAAGATATCTATTAGTACTTAAAACCTTATAAAATTTTTGTCACTGAACATAAAAATGACACTGAGGGATTTGGGGGATAATAGCTAACAATAATAGAAGTAAAGCTGCTTATTTTTCTTCCATTCAGACGTAGGAAGAAAAGAATTAACTTACCTGACCAGGCTTAGAATTCTCACAGACAACAATATCATATTCCCTGGCAAGTTCAGGTGGATTGTCATTGACATCCAGAACTCTAATACCCACGGAGACATGGCTCAGCAAATCAGGATTGTCTGTAAAACACACAGGGATGTATTTAGTATTTCAACACACACTTTAGAGACTTGGCTTACAATAAATCTCCTTAATGCTGTGGCTTGCCTCTAGCTCTAAATGCAGTAGCAGGTCTGTTGGCAAAAGACAACTTTATGAACGTTGTTCCTGTTAGAACTCATTAACTTACAGAAAAATGAAAAATGAACATCAGGACTTGACATGAATACCAAAATGATATTTTTTTTATATTAAGGAAATTAGATATTATTCAGGAACTGGAGTGGGAGCAACCATCAAAATTCTTGGTAAGCTTTCAGAACCTAAGACATGAGCAATTGCTTCCACTAATACTACAAGAACACAACAACCGCTAACAAACAAAAAACAAAAATTCATAAACAAACAAACATAAAACAATCTGTAAAATGTTCAAGATATAAATTGTAAGTAAATTAAAAAAGCAGTAGGGGATTTGTTTATTGTGGTTATCGTTGTTATATAGGACTTTGTAGTTTGTAAGAAAAAAGGTTAATTTCAAAAAAAATTTAGCATGGAATTTTCATGTGACAAATATATTTAAAAACATTTAATTTTATACAATATGTTTTCAACTTAGTCTTTACATTTTTCAAAAATTTCACTAACCCTATTTTGGAGGATAATAGAAAAATATTCATTTGCTTTTTTTTTCTTTTTCACTTCAAAGTTAAAGTTTCAGAAATCCTTGTTGAAGAGTAAAACCTCACTGTCTTTAGCTGCCTTGTTCTTGATCTCTCTGTATTTCTCATTTTCTGGTTGCTATTATGTCTTTATGAGACCATCAAGAAAATTATACAATAAGAGTTTACTTATTAGAGTATATAAATTTAGGGAAATCTGTTGATACACAGCATGCAACGGCAAAAACCAAACTAAATTGAAACAAACAAACAAAACCTACCCATATTTTACAAATTAAGTGTTTGAATGCTTATGAAGACATTAGTAATTCTGAAAATTCCAAAAGCGAATCTCAATATCCAATGCCCAACATTTTTACATTATCACTAGAAAACTCATTTACAAAGTCCATGGTCAAGAAAAACAATGCCCTACTACAAAGTAATCAAAATATATTTGTATTGGGTGTTCAGTAAGTTCACAGTGCTATGTTGGGTTGCATTTATAGGTCTCAGATGGCCACATGCAACTCTCAAGCTAAAGATGGGACACATCTACAAGGAAATGGACAACTTATATAGAAGTATACTATAAACCAAATATATTTTAGGGAAATTTTCAGGATGAGAAAAAATTTGGCATACTATTATCTATACTTAATAAAACAAGTAAATTCACTCAGGTATAATTTATTTTACAAAATATTGTTTCTAGGAAATGAGACCCATATTCTGTTCTATAATTTAAAAAGTACTTCGATTTTACTAATACAAGACAATTTCTAATGACAGAATTATATATTAGTAGGTTAAATAAAATAATAGAGAAAAATACTCCCCTAATTTATTGAAAATAAATTTTCTGTGGTAAACACAAATATAAACACATACACACACACACACACACACACACACACA
>NC_034600.1:68506729-68510291 GCF_900095145.1 Mus pahari | reverse complement strand
ACACACACACACACACACACACACTCACACATAAAATGAGAGCTGTGTAAATAGCAACAAAGAAATATTGCAGGTGAGGGAGAGAAGTAGAGAAGTGAAGAGGTAAGGCAAAGTGTTTGACTTAGTTTTCTCATGCTGTGATAAACCCTATGACCAGAAACAACTATTAGAGGAGTTTGTTTATTTGGCTTACTCTTCTAGAGCACATCATCATCATCATCATTAGTGGAAGTCAGGGAAAGAACTGAAGCTGGAAGCTGAGTCAGAGGGCATGGATGGGTGCTGCGACTGCCTAGCTTGTTCCCAATGCTTGCTGAATCTGCTTTCATATACAACCCAGGAATACACGCGCAGTGCTGGTACAGTCACCGTTGGCTAAGACCTTCCAAATCAGTCAAGAAAAGGTCCTACAGATTTGCCTCATCATCAATCTCATGAGATCATTTTGTTGTTGTTATGATTTCTCTTTCTAAATAACTGGAGTTTGTTTCATGTTGACAAGTCAGTAACCAGAGCAGTGATGAATATTCTCAAATTAATGGAATATTTATCAAGATAGAAAATTAATTAGAGAACACACTTAAACACTCAACATGGAAACAGAAAACAAGAAATAAATGCATTCTAGTGACATTCTAGTGGCAAACTAAATTGAAAAATATTTAACGTAAAATATTCTTAATGATGAAAATTAACAAAACCAATTAACTGGAGATAAAGGAACCTAAGATTAAGTATAATAAAGCACTTGGGAACTCTAAATTCAGAAGGTTTTATTGAATTTTACTGAAGAAGAACTAACAAAATTAGTAACACTATTATGTCAGTGTTTAAGGAGAAAAAAACATAAGCAAAACTTTCCATATCGATGTGTGGATTCACTATAATTAAATACAAACTCCTGAAAGCTTCTCATAAAAACTGCTGTTTGATTCTAAAATTCATAAACACAAAGGCTATTCAGACATGTAGGGGAAAATACCATAGAAGACACTTGATTTGTATGATTTATTGAAACATGTATCACATTAAAACTGGGTTCTATGGTAGTGTCTAAGGACGCAGCCAAACAGCACAGGGTGAATGACGACCATGACCATCTCTTGGAGCTAGAAAAAGTACCCAAAGAGCTGAAGGGGTCTGCAACCCTATAGGTGGAACAACAATATGAACTAACCAGTTCCCCCAGAGCTCGTGTCTCTAGCTGCATANGTAGCAGAAGATGGTCTAGTCAGCCATCATTGGGAAGAGAGGTCCCTAGGTCTTGCAAACTTTATATGCCCCAGTACAGAGGAATGCCAGGGCCAAGAAATGGGAGTAGGGGAGCATGGTGGAGGGAGGGTATAGGGAACTTTTGGGATAGTATTTGAAATGTAAATAAAGAAAATATCTAATAAAAAATGAGAAGAAAATGATGAAAAAAAAAAAGACCATCTCTTTAAGAAACTTCGTGGAGGGAGATATGTGCATCAAGCAAAGATTTCATTCTTCTTGATGTCCACATAACAAGGAGAAAAATGTGCTAATGCTGATATATATTACAATGATAAATTATAATTATTTCATTTCGACCAGTTTTTCACTGAACCTCAAAACATCTTTTGAGTGACATAAATGTGTAGCCTCAATCTACACATAAATTTTGAAAAGAATATTAACCTGAATATATGATTAAGGTGAAAAAATTTCAAAACCAGGAATACGCAATAGTCGTGAATGTAACAGTGACAAGCTTGAAGTCTGGGATTGTATCACCATATCACTTCTTCACACACGTGACTCAAGACCTGTTTCTCAAAATGCCTCTGGGGGACAGGCATTTGCACTACAGAGAGGAACGAAATAACAGCACAATACCAAACTGGATTTAAAAACTAAAAATAATATGAAAAATCCAATATCATGAAATGAATGGAGGTTTGTCAACATAATTTAGCATTCTCTGAAGACTATATGCACATGTCATTCTACTGTTGCCAAAACTTATAAAAGAAGAGATTTGGCCCACATATAATTTTTTTGGTTCTGTATTTTTGCAATAAACATCTAGCGATTTTTATGGATTTATGCCGAGTACATTTCTTTTATATGTATGCCACTAGGACAACTAATGACAATTTCAAAAAAAAAATCAGATTCAAACAACAGATGAATAGCAACCCCATAATTGTTCCTGTCTGAAAGAACTACAGGGATGGAAATGGAGGGGAGACTGTCCAGAGACAGGCCCAAAGTGGGATCCAGCTCAATGGGAGGTCCCAAGGCCTGACACTATTACTGAGGCTATGGAATGTGTTCACAAAAGGTACCTATCATGACTGCCCCCCAAAAGACCCAACAAGCAGCTGAAAGAGTCAGATGCAGATATTTGCACCTAATCAATGGACAGAAGCAGCTGACCCCTGCGGTTGAATTAGGGGAACACTTGAAGAAGCCTAGGAAGAGGGCAATCTTGTAGAAGGACTACAAGATCTGGACTTCTGAGATCTCTCAAACACTGGATCACAAAACAGGCAGCATACACCTGATATGAGGCCCCCAACACACATACAGTAGAGGACTTCCGGGTCTGTGTTCATTCAGAGATGATGCACCTAACCATCAAGAGACTGGAGGCCCCAGGGACTTTAGAGGTCAGGTTGGGTGGGGGTGCGGGGACATCTTCGTGAAGCCAGTGGATGGAGAGGAGGTATGGGATGTGGAACAGTTGTGGAGTGGACAGGGGTGGGGGTGGGGGTGGGGGTGAATAAAATCTGGAGTGTAAAAAAATAAAAATAATATAAAATGAATTGCAACATATCCATTATGTACAAACCAATGTAGAGGTAAATTATAGCCTGAACCATTTTCTCAGAAATGTCATAAGAGTATATCTGCATACAATAAAATTATACAAGAAGTCTCAATTAATACAAAGTTAAGTAACAGAGAAACCTAATATATATATAAAATAATATTATATATATTAGGACAATGCTCTTAGCAGTAACACTACTGTTTGCATAAAATAATTAAAGGTAAATTGTGTGAGAGAATATGTTTCTGTGGATGTGTGTGGGTATGTGCATGTTGGCACACATGTGTTCTCATGTGCGACAGGGTATGTGCAGAGGTCAGAGAACAGTTAGAGCGGTCGTGTCTCTCCTGCCATGTGGGACTAAAAATGAATTTCAAGCCATTAGGCTTGAGAGCAGGCACTTTTACGATAAGCCTTCAGGCTGGTCCTGTTTAAATTAATTCTTAAATGAAGATATTTATTTAAACTATTTTCATCATTATTCTATGTAATGTCTTTTTTGAAGATTTTGAGATCACACTAAATGTATTAGAACAATATGAAACATATTAAAGGAAATAGAGCTAATAGTTTCCCACAATTCATTCATTACCAAGAGCTATTATTTTTTGCTCTCTACATAGTGAAAGATAAGCTGATATGTGTATATTACTCTAAGTATATTACACATAACTAGAGACAAAATAAATACATATTTGATATTTTTACTTAAAGGCTGGCTTAATTTTGTATGTATTTATTGTTTCTCTCTCTCTCTCTCTCTCT
>NC_034600.1:68500224-68506624 GCF_900095145.1 Mus pahari | reverse complement strand
TGTGTGTGTGTGTGTGTGTGTGTGTGTGTGTGTGTGTGTATGTGTGAAGGTGTGGTGGAGTCAAGCTGTTATCCTCTGGCCGGGCTACCCTGATACTTGTCATGAAGTTAGTCTGGTTTTGTAATCAATATTTCTCCCTTTGCCTCCCAAGAACACTCCAGACATGTGCCGTACCTGTTTCATATACCAAATTCTGACAGTCAAAGGAAAATGAGGTTACAGCCTTTGTTTGAAGCAGATTTGAAATGCTGCTCTGTGCTGTATTATTTTTATTCGTATTTTAAAATTAGTACTTTAATTCTTCTTTTAATTTTTTAAATAAAGTGCATTATCATCAGAGATATTTAAATAGTAATTCAGGTATTCTGCAATGGTGGGAAATTTT
Source organism: Mus pahari (assembly GCF_900095145.1). Taxonomy (NCBI): domain Eukaryota; kingdom Metazoa; phylum Chordata; class Mammalia; order Rodentia; family Muridae; genus Mus; species Mus pahari. Next base: position 68,506,239 of record NC_034600.1, on the reverse strand, counting down.
CAAATTTGCTATTTTTAGGCTTTAATTAAGTTTTCTTATAAGATGCATTTGGGGCATTATGCAAGTGGTATAGCCATGACCATGGGACAAAGCAGAATGGACAGTTTATTCATGTCTATGCAGAAATTAGAAAAAGTATGTAATGCTGCAAATTTTGTGGTTGATCCTATAATATGCACTCATTATATACAAAAGATTCATTCCATCAATGTCATCATTACTCACAAACACATTCTTCTTAGGATCGCACTTGGCTGGTCCAGAACTCAATTTGTGGGCCAGAGTAGCCTTGAATTTACATACACACCTGTCACTGCTTCCAAAGTGCTCGGATTAATGGTGTATGCTACCTTTGGCAGCTTATAGTGCAAACTTTAGTAGTTTAGTAACAAGTTTACAGTTTCAGTAAAAAAAAAAAAAGGTAACGCCTATTATGCAACAGCAAATTCAATAAATAAATACTTTAAAAATCACAGTCATATTTGCCAATTTCCATAAAAGCAATGAGCAGAAATATGGGCTTATACATTGCGGTTTAAGGTTAACAGTTTTGTTTGTTTGTTTGTTTTGATTTATTTTGTGTGTTTTTGAGACACAGTTTCAAGTACTTCAGGCTGGCCTCTGGCATGTAGCAGGGGATTACTGGGAATTTCTGATAGCCCTGCTACCACCTGCTGATTGTTAATATTATGGACCAGTGCAAGCCACACTGTGCTTTCCTGTCCTGGAGAATAAATAAATCAAACACAGGAATCTGAATAAGAAGGAAGGTCCTCCTTGATCTACTCTCCCAGCCTCCAGCTGCAGATTGCTTCATTTCCTTGCAGCAGAAGTAGCCTGGAGCTCAAGGTGGAGGCAAGCTGGTGTGGCAGGGTCTGTGTTTCAGATGGCACTACTTTCTCACTGCCCTAAGTGCTGGGACAATAATGGGCATTACACAGCATGTCTGGCCCAAAAGATTTGATTGTAGATGCCATAATCAGTGTATGTTGATGCTAGGATAGTTTTGAAATACTTCAATAACCTTAAAAATCTTTTCCAAGTAGTCACTGCTTGTTAACTGACTCATTACAAAAATACCGTGGTGGATAACTTAATCCTTCCAACGAGACTCTTTCCAGTCTTCTCGGTTGCCAGGGCCTTCACCTTCTTCAAAGAGGACTGTCGTTTTCTTCGCACCATCTTGCAGGAAAGATAAATTCAACAGCCTCCAGAGACTTGACCTCATTTGTAACAGTATAGAAGTTATGAATCTGATCCTCCAAGCAGATGATGTCATACTTACCACGCGATTGAGCAATCAGGAAGTGATACGTCATGGCAATTTTTGTCTTCTTAATTTTGCCGTAGCAATGCCTGGACTTCAGGTTGGGGAATCCCCATGCATTGCTTGCTACCATAGTCCTCAGTCAGGTAACTGCTGATTCATTGAGCTTAGCGAAGATTCCACTGGATTGCTGGCATAGGCAGGGACGTCAATACTTTGCAAATCCTTGAACTCAAACCAATGTTACCTTGGATTCTGATGACAAATGCCAATTTGACTTCTGCAGGACCACAGAAATTTACAGCTTTTCTTTCCTTCGCAGCATTTGATCTGAGTTAATTCCCTGTGATACTGTTTAACTTTTCATGAGCTTTCTCTTTGCATTGAGAAATCTCTTTGGGTAAATGGTTTCAGGTGTTTTACCTTCAACTCTGTAAAATTCATTCAATTTTCTTACAGGATCCAGACAGAGCAGGAACACTCTTTCGCTTCTCTGGATAAGCCTATAATTCCAGCTGATCTATATTTCCAGCTGATAAGAGGAACTAAAATATTTTTTGTTTATTAAAAATATTTTCTGAATGTTGCCTTTAACACATCATTAAAAAAAATGTTAAGCAGGCAGAATACTCAAACTGTATTTTCTCTGTCACCATATTTGCTTGTTTGGAAATGAAGATAGTTTGGGTGCTTTTAATTGTAGATTTTAAAATTAGTTATGAAAATCACATAATATCACAGCAAAAATTGCGATGTGATGATGAGTAACATGATTCAAATGATCTATAGTATTTTATTTCCACTTTACTTTCTCTGTCTCTCTCTGTCTCTCTGTCTCTCTGTCTCTCTGTCTCTCTGTCTCTCTCTCTCTCTCTCTCTCTCTCTCTCTCTCTGTATGTGTGTGTGCGTAAATGAAGGCACATGCATGCCATGTGCACTCCTGAAAGTCAAAGGACAAGTTCTGAGAGTCAGTCCTCTCCTCCTATCTTACATTCTGGAATTTGAACTCATTCCTCAGACTTTTTGGCAAGCTTTTCACCTGTTAAGCCAGTCCTATATATATCTATTAGACTTGTTTGATTCATGAAATTATCTTTGTATTTAGGAGAGGCCATGTTATGAATATTTCCTCCTTTTCTTTCTTTCTTTCTTTTTTTTTTTTTTTTGCACACATTCATTTTATTTGATCTTGTTTTTATAGCAAAAAATAAAATAGTGTTTTAAATAATGTATTACTATGGATAATTAATATGATTTTCTTATATTTGAAAATCCTCAAGCTTTCTTTTATAACAGACAAATAAATGGTTTATAATAAATTATTGAAGCAATATTAAGTGATTGAAAATTAGACTAACTTCATATGTATAAAATATTGCTATCAAAAAGGAAAGTTAATAATTCACAAAATATATATTGTCTAAAAGTACAAAAGGAAGGAAAGTAGAATTAAATCATCTAAAATATACTTCATGAATTTGCATTTTTTTTCTGAGTGATGATAATTTTTGTTTATTTATTTCATAGTCATTCTTCAAGTTCCTGGCTGAAATGAGTTACTTAAAAGGAACCCATTTTCTTGAAGACGTGGATTTGTCCAATTTACACACAAATCCAACAGTTCCCTGTAGTTTTTCAATGTGATTGCTTGACTGTAACACCAGTCAGAGGTTTCAAATTTAAGCTGAGCCTTTGATCTTAGAGAAATGAACACTGTCTTTGTTCTTTAAACCATAAGTCTAGAGTCAAAATGATTCATTCTTACTTGAAATTACAAACTGTAACTCTTCACAATGATTATAAAATAAATTAGAAACTATCTTTTAACTATGCAAAAGTGATTTAATAAGTCAATCCAGATCAAGAAAACCTAGCTGAAATGTGTCCCTTGATATTTTTAATATTTCTGAATTCTACCATTTATTTAATGCAATGCTATTCTTATTCATAATAACTGTGAACAGTCTTTTAGCTTTCATCTTTGTAGAATATATGAATTCATGACATGAATCATTACACTGTCATTTCAGTTTGCATTTATAATTATGTTTCTGTATAAACTAAAACTTCACCCACAATAGAAGTGTTTATTTCTAAAAAAAAAAAAAACCCAAATATATCAATAACAGGAGGAATAAAATCCTTTTCCTATTTTCATTTTTCTGATGAAACAATGTAAATACAATACCATTTTCTTATAACATGAATAACATAAAAATTGTTCAGTTAATTTCAAAAATTGAAACTCTTAAGAAATGTTTTAGGGAACAATGACACTATGCTTAAAATATTTTCCAATTAAGTATTTCTAGCATTTGTCATCGTGATAATTTCTCAATAACCAGTGTCTCCATCAACTTAGAAAGGTTTATATATCAGAATGCATTTAACTTGCTTTAGGCTTATGCCAGGACACATATAAAAATGCCACATATTGAGTCATTCTAGAAGCCTAAAAGCAACTTAAGTGAAAGAACAAGTTGAAAAACATGTAAAGATTTCTAATATAGAAACGTTTCTGCTTTGTCTGAAATTCTCTGAGATTTTATAATTGCCTTGTCTTCTGTTAAATTGCATCACGTTAAAAAAAAAAATAAAGAACGTCATTATTCATCTTAAGGAAACTTTGATCTTATACTACATATTACACAAGTCTACAGATCTTGATTCCACTTGTGCGTGTGTAGTATTTAAATTAATTGTCTAATTACCATAAATTATCTGCTTCAAAATTAGAACTCAAGAAAACAACTTTCTGTTTCAGGAGAAAAGAACAATTGTGCATTTTTTATGATGACTTACTGTGCATCATAGATTATCCTGAAAGTACGCAAACTCTGAAGATACTATTCTGGTATATCAGACAATTGATGAATAAAAAGAAACCTATGCTTTATGAGAGAAAAAAACATACCGAATAGTGGGTTATAGAAAAAAGAGGCTGGTTGTTTAACAATTAAATGAGTTAATTCCAAAGAACCCATGGTAAATTTAACAATCTATTCTTTTTTTTATATATATAAGCATGTATTTGTGTGTGTGTGTGTGTGTGTGTGTGTGTGTGTGTGTGTGAATGTATAGGCCATGAGTGGGAATGTCTTTCAGTAGGTAGAATTTGTGTCAGATCTCATAGGATTCCCTTAAAAAGAGGTTGTTTGCAGACAAATTGGGTATTCAGAATGGAACCAAGATTCTCTGATATGGCAAAAAGGCTTCCCTACTGCTAAGCCATCTCTCTAGACCATAACCTATGATGAAAATTTTTTAACTCACTTGATCTATACAACATCGCATCACAAAACAGTGGAGGACAGACCAATTATTGTGGCTAACTTTGAGTTCAAGCTGTCTACTGAGACCTACCACAGCAAGAACAGAAATCAAACTAGATTTTATCCTAAACATATGACTTTTATTGTATCATAAAAAACACGAGAACTTAACCACCATACAAATTGGCTAATCTGTACTTTTACATATGTACATCTAATTATACAGGTGTTTCAATAAACCAAATTAATAAAAATGTTATTTAAATTTAAACAGAAAAAAATATATCATAGAAAGAATTGAAAGGAAATTCTGCCCTGGAAAGATGTGTGTACCCAAACTTACTGTTCAAAAACAGTTGTCATCATAGAAGCACCAAGTATACTACTTATCTGAGTCTGGCTAATGAAAATGGAAGGGAGAATTGCCAGTCAAGAAACTTAAAAAACAATCTATAGCATAATCCAGTGGTTGGAGTTATGCTTAGTGATATTGTTAGTTAGAGTGCAATTAGTATCATAATAAATATTTAAGGGGATAAATATATTAGTTTATATGATATCATGATGTTATGCCTGCAGTTCATATTCATATCCCTAAATATCCAAAATTGAACACAATTATTTTGTGTAATTTATGAATACGTCAATATAAATCTAGGGAACATTTAAGCCTAGCCACAGAGTATATATCAAGGGACAACTGTAAAGGCTTCTATTACTTATCACATATATCTATGTACTTTATCTATGTATTTTATATATTATGAATAATTTTCTTCCCAATAACTATTTAAATTACCTTAATAGGACAGGCATGAATAATATTTAAATTTATAGAATCTAGAATAATATTGTTTCCATGTAAATCTTGTTTCTGATCATTACAAGATTTTGGAATTTGGAAAGGATATATAACAAAGATATAATAAATTTTCTCATGTGCAAGAAATTATTACACTATGGATCAACAAAGAATGTTAACATAATACTTGGCACATAGAAAGATAATAAATATATGTGTCTATAAACTATACAGTAGGTCTTATGAACTTCACATTTCTGTTTATTTGGTGTTTTGGAAGTGTCAAAGATTGAAATAAATAACAGATGGGCAATAATTAGAGAGGGTCAATGTTAAAGGGAAAGCATCTCTGAATTTCTATGACTGTCACTTTGAATTTGGAAGTGATTTCAAATGGGTGTGAATTTTTAAATCACAGAAATATAGAAACATCTGCCCATTACATTACATGCCACTACGATGTGATTGAAGAAATTTTAGTAAAGTAAAACCAAATCAACATGCATAGTGATATACCACAGTTTCTGTATCCATTCCTCTGTTGAGGGACATCTGGGTTCTTTCATGCTAGGTCCTCCAGTAGTACTATGTCCAATTTTCTGAGGAACCGCCAGACTGATTTCCAGAGTGGTTGTACAAACTTGCAATCCCACCAGCAATGGAGGAGTGTTCCT
>NC_034600.1:68498121-68499228 GCF_900095145.1 Mus pahari | reverse complement strand
AAAAAAAAAAAAAAAAAAACAAACTTAAGTGAATCGTTTTTATTTGATAATAAAATCTAGAATATTTCTAATAATACTTATTTAGCTCTACATATACACACCTGGGATATATGACAGGAAATATGTTCCACAATACACATGGAGTATATTTAATGGTTCCTATGTCAGCAATGTCCCTAATATTAAAACCATAAAATGCTTAAAATAACCCCCAAACCACTGTTGGTTGAACAGTCCTGCATGGCCACATAAGGGACAGAATGGTTCCATCCCTGGAACAGAGCCACAAGAGTTGATGATTGACATGGGCATAAGTCTTGTTAGGGTAATAATGTTCATATGTACATGTTTTTCTTTTGATGAATCTTCTCTCTGCCAAGGTTAATGATGTCATGACAATAGAAACAGTATGAGTCTGAGAGGCAATAGTGTATCTAATTTCTCAGCAAAATGGTAGAATGCTGGGATCTTTACTACAGCCTTTAAGGCTGTAGGAAAGAACTCTGAGAACATGAGTTCAAAAATATATAATTTTTCAACTATCCAAAACTAAGCAATATAAATTACAAGAGTATCTTCTTGTACTTAGAAAAACAGAAAAAAACTACAGTATGAGCCAGCTGTCAAAATATACAAAGAAAGGGAGAATCCTTATTTCAAGGTCAGTCTGGGACAGTGAGACTTTAGGTGCAGGCATGGTCGGAATGGTTATTTCAGGAGAGGATCCCATACAGCTAAAGGCAGGTGTATTTATGAATTTCTTTTGTAATGTTTAGAAAAAAAATTGTATTTGCTGTCCTTTCCTAAGGGGCTAAGGTCATAGAATGCTGATTTGTGAGAAGAGGAAAATAATTCTTCTTCTTCTTCTTCTTCTTCTTCTTCTTCTTCTTCTTCTTCTTCTTCTTCTTCTTCTTCTTCTTCTTCTTCTTCTTCTTTTTCTTCTTCTCCTCTTTCTCCTCCTTCTCTTCCTTCTCCTCCTTCTCCTTCTTCTCCTTCTCCTCCTCCTTCTTCTCCTAATCTTCTTCTTCTTCTTCTTCTTCTTCTTCTTCTTCTTCTTCTTCTTCTTCTTCTTCTTCTTCTTCTTCTTCTTCTTCTTCTTCTTCTTCT
>NC_034600.1:68496430-68498110 GCF_900095145.1 Mus pahari | reverse complement strand
GGCCCCTTGGTCTTGTAAACTTTATATGACCCAGCACAGGGGAAGGCTAGGGCCAAGTAGTGGGAGTGGGTGGGTAGGGGAGCAGGGGTGGGGGTGGGTTATAGGGAACTTTTGTGATAGCATTTGAAATGTAAATAAAGAAAATAATAATAAAAAAATGTTTAAAAAAAACATGCATACTGATTAAGAATCTAGTAGTCACTCTCCAAATTAATGCAAGGATTTTTATAGAAAACAAATGGTAAAAGAGTAAGTGTACAATACATAGTACATGTGAACTACTTAAACTATAAAATTATGTCTTCATTTGAGTTTAACTTTTCATTATATATGTATGTGTATGTATATACATAAATGTATATGTATATGTATAACTATATAGATATAAAAATTCGCTTCCAATTTTTTTCTATGCTTTCTAATTTTTTCCAATATATAATAGCATTCTCATTGTACAAATAATAATCATTAGTATTAATTTAAAATGATTGCTAAACTTATACTAGCAGTAGGCACTTACATTTATTATTTTACTATGTGCAAAGTACTATATTAAGATATATCATCACAGCAATAATTGATTGCAGGTGAGAAAATGCATTATTTCTTTATTATATAACCTCTCCAAAATTTAAAACTTTATAATTTCTAGAAGCAAAACTTATAGAAAAAATTCAACATTCTTTAAACAAATATTATGCATGACTATATTATTAAATTAATTTAAAGATTTTATTGGCATGAAATATATATGTATACATATATACATATGATATATATATATAAATATATATATACACTGACTTTCATACAGTAAATAAAGGGAATAATATATGCGATTAAATAATAGAAATTGAATTAAATTATATAATTTAATTAATTAAATAAGAGAAATTAAATTTATAGTTGTCATTTTACAATTTCTGAAATCCTTGACTTACACTGATATTAAAAAATATTTTCTATAAACTTTAGTTTTCTAAATTTTTAAGTTACATAGGATTGTTTTAAATGTACTTTGGAACTGAATATAGCAGGTATTTTGGAGTATTTTTATTGAAATGAATTAAATTAATTGAATTGAGTAACATGGAATATAAATTGGTATGTACCTAAATTTCTTATAAACAGAATTATTAAAACTTAAGTGACCCTTTCCGTCTCCGGCCGCTGTAGGGAGAGGAGCCGCCTCCATGTCCGCGCATCTGCAGTGGATGGTCGTCCGGAACTGCTCCAGCTTCTTGATCAAGAGGAATAAGCAGATGTACAGCACGGAGCCAAACAATCTGAAGGCCCGAAACTCCTTCCGGTACAATGGGCTCATTCACCGCAAGACCGACGGCGTGGAGCCGGCAGCGGATGGCAAAGGGGTTGTGGTAGTTATGAAACGCAGATCCCGGCAGCGAAAACCTGCCACTTCTTACATGAGGACCACCATCAACAAGAATGCTCGGGCTACCGTCAGCAGCATCAGGCACATGATCCGAAAGAACAAGTACCGCCCAGATCTGCGAATGGCGGCCATCCGCAGGGCCAGTGCCATCCTTCCAGCCAGAAGCCTGTGGTGGTGAAGAGGAAACGGACCCGCCCCACCAAGAGCTCCTGAGCCCTACACCCCAGAAGCAATAAAGAATCCACTGATTTGTTGGCTGCCCTCAAAAAAAAAAAAAAAAAAAAAAA